>NW_016107461.1:3472900-3498488 GCF_001604975.1 Cebus imitator | reverse complement strand
GGGAGGGGAGCACTACACACTGGGGTCAGTTGGGGGGAAATAGGGGAGGGACGGTGGGGGGTGGGGAGCTGGGGAGAGATAGCGAGGGGAGAAATGCCAGATGTAGGTGATGGGGAGGAAGGCAGCAAATCACACTGCCACGTGTGTACGTATGCAATGATTTTGCATGTTCTTCACATGTACCCCAAAACCTAAAATGCAATAAAATAAATAAATGGGGGGGAAAAAGAAATAATCATGAATTCGTTTTAGAATATATTATTTTATAAGCAAAAAGAAAAAGAAAAGTATCTGTTCATATCCTTTGCCCACATTTTAATGGGGTTGTTTATTTTTTTCTTGGAAATTTGTTTAAGGTCCTTGTGGATTCCAGATATTAGACTTTTGTCAGATGCGTAGCATGCAAAAATATTCTTTCTCCCATTCTGTATGTTGCCTGTTCACTCTGATGATAGTTTCTTTTGGTGTGCAGAAGCTCCTTAGTTTAATTAGATTCCATTTGTCAATTTTAGCTTTTGTTGCAGTTGCTTTTGGTGTTTTAGTGATGAAGTCTTTGTCCATGCCTATGTCCTGAATGGTATTGTTTGTTGAAGATCAGATGGCTGTAGACGTGTGGTGTTATCTATGAGGTTTCTGTTCTGTTCCATTGGTCTACATATCTGTTTTGGTACCAGTACCATGCTGCTTTGGTTACTATAGCCTGGTAGTATAGTTTGAAGTCAGGTAGGATGATGCCTCCAGATTTGTTCTTTTTGCTTAGGATTTTCTTGGCTATGCGGGCTCGTTTGGTTCCATATGAAATTTAAAGTAGTTTTTTTCTAGTTCTGCAAAGAAATTCTATGGTAACTTGCTAGGAATAGCATTGAATCTATAAATTACATTGGGCAGTATGGTCATTTTCATGATATTGATTCTTCCTATCTATGAGCATGGAATGATTTTCCATTTATATCTATCCCCTTATTTCCTTGGGCAGAGGTTTGTAGTTCTCCTTGAAGAGGTCCTTCAAGTCCCTTGTAAGTTGTATTCCTACGTATTTTATTCTCTTTATAGCAATTGTGAATGGGAGCTCACTCATGATTTGGCTCTCTGGTTGTCTATTGTTGGTGTATAAAAATGCTTGTGATTTTTGCACATTGATTTTGTATCCTGAGATTTTGCTTAATTTGCTTGTCAGCTTAAAGAGTTTTTGGGTGGAGATGATGGGGTTTTCTAAATATACAATTATGTCATATGCAAACAGAGACAATTTGACTTTCTCTCTTCCTATTAGAATACACTTTATTTCTTTCTCTTGACTGATTGCCCTGGCTAGAACTTCTAATACTATGTTGAGTAGGAGTGGTGAGAGAGGACATCCTTGTCTTGTGCTGGTTTTCAAATGCTTCCAGCTTTTGCCCATTCAGTATGATATTAACTATGGTTTGTCAGAAATAGATCGTATTATTTTGAGATATGGTCCATGAGTACCTAGTTAATTGAGTGTTTTTAGCAAGAAGGAATGCTGAATTTTATTGAAGGCATCTATTGAGATAATCATTTAGTTTTTGTAATTGGTTCTGTTTATGTGTTGGTTTATGTTTATTGATTTGCAAATGTTGAACCAGCCTTGTGTCCCAGTTATGATGCCCTCTTGATGATCAAGGATAAGCTTTTTGATGTGCTGCTAGGTTTGGTTTGCCAGTATATATATATATATATATATATATATATATATATATATATATATTTTTTTTTTTTTTTTTTTTTTTTTTTTTTTGCACTGATGTTCATCAAGGACATTGGCCTGAAACTTTCTTTTTTTGTTGTGTCTCTTCCAAGTTTTGGTATCAGGATGACACTGGCCTCATAAAATGAGTTAGGGAGGAGTCCCTCTTTTTCTATTGTTTGGAATAGTTTCAGAAGAAGTGGTACCAACTCTTCTTTGTACCTCTGGTAGAATTTGTCTGTGAATCCATCTGGTCCTGGGCTTTTTTTGGTTGGTAAGCTATTTATTAATTGCTGCCTCAATTTCAGAACTTGTTATTGATCTCTTCAGGGATTCTACTTCTTCCTGGTTTAAATTACCAGATATCATGTGAACACAGAGTGTGAGCTCACTTATCATCAAAAAAGTGGCCCACCACATTCATGAGGAATCCGCAGCCATGATCCAGACACCTCCCACCAGGCCCCACCTCCAGCACTAGGGATTACATCTCAATGTGAGATTACTGTAGAGACAAATATCCAAACTATGTCAAAGATTAGTAATTAGTGTTTCATATTCTCTTGTCTATTATCTCTCACTTAATCAAATTTGATGTAATTTTTTTGTCTTGATATTATTTTTCTTTTAGTTTATTGTCTGTGGTAAATGCTATTTATACCCCATATAGTCCCTCTTTACCAGGCTGATTTTTCCATTCTCTAGTAGATAATTGTGGTGTCTTGCTAATGGTTCACAGCTTACAGTTGCCTTCTCTTTGAGAGAATTGCCTTCAGCTACCTTGCCTGGGAAGGCTCAAATTTCTCCTTGGGGCAGACTGTAGATAATGACTGACTGATTCAAGGTGTACACAGGTCCCTTGTGTTAAAGTGGAAGAATGTTGCAATGTAACTTATGCTCTATGGCTTCCATGTTATCCTCCCAAAGCTAGACTTTCCTGAGATAGAATATTTAATTAGCTCCTTACTCTTCCCTATCTTGTTGTCCTCACTCATTAGTGAACTTTTCTTAATAAAACTTCCTTAAAATCACTTATATATAATCGCTATCTCAGGTTTTATTTCTAGGGAAGGCAACAAAAGACATTGACTTCCTTCAAATATGTGTGATCCTTGTATATTCATTAATCTTTAAGCAGAAGGCATTGAATAATGGGCTGAGATTTCTGTGCACTTGAAAGGAGTTTGCCAGCTGGCATTGTTTAATTTATGATTTTTTAAATCTGGGATGTCCAGTCCTTTGGCTTCCCTGGGCCACTTTGGAAGAAGAAGAACTGTTTTAGGACACACATAAAATACAATAACACTAATGCTAGATGATGAGCTTAAACGAAAAATCCCCAACATCTCATGTTTTAAGAATGTTTAAAAATTTGTGTTGGGCTGTATTCAAAGCTGTTCGGGGTCACATGTGGCCTACAGGCCGCAGGTTGGACAAACTTGCTTTAGATCATAATTTTATTTCAGAACAGAAACTATGGAGGTTTGGAATTGAATATGTTAGAATTTGGAGGGATTTTTATGGGATAGCTGAGCAGTTAAAAGTTTCAGTCATTGAATTGTTCTTTTTGTGCACATGAGTATATAATGGTTTTTTTTCTGGGTAACCACAATGTACCTGCCATGTTTTCTTTTTCTTATGTTTGTAATTATTCTCCTGTGTGGCCAACGAGCATCTTGAATCTTTACCTTTATGTCTTTCTCCAAATTTGAAAAGTTTTTAGTCTTTATTTATTCAATTATGGTTTTCTGCTTAATTCTGTCTCCTCTTTCTTACTGGGACTCTAGTACTTATCTCAAAGTTCCTTCAAATTTTGTTTATATATTTTTCTTCAGATACAACTATGAATCAGGTGTCTATGTAGAGGCTTTGGCTGTCTCCTATATGTAAATTACCGCACAGACCCATAGGATCTATAGCAAAGCTAATGCTGTCCTCTGTATACACTATTCTTTTTAGGAAAAAAATGCTTCTCTCTTAAAACTAGGCTTTACTAGAAAGTAAACGCTTAAAAACACAATACTAAGTTCCTATGATACCTGAGAGATTTATCATGAAATGCAGGTGGTTTGACCCACAGAAGCAGAAAGTGGGTATGCCCATGGTGAGTGGTATATGTGACATTCAGCTTCAATAGGAGCTGAAGCTGTAAGTAACTTATAGGAGCAAGTGTGTTTTCTCCCGTGTTTCCTACCATCTATTCTCATCCTGCCACATTGCCTCCTCTCTTTCAATGTATAGCTTCATGGCATCTTCCCTGTGACTATATGTCTAAGAAAGAAAAAAATACTAGGTCCAGTTTAGTAATGGTTCTGCATGGTTATCCTAGCACCACTCAAAAGTGGTTAGATCCTGCATGACTGCCTGAAGGGTGGCTTTGAAAGAAGTGAAGAAAGTCTCAAAATGGCAGAGCTTTGAATAGTGCAATGAATCTGTTGTGTGTTTTATCTGGAATGATGGTGGATGGAGACGGAAATCTTCAATTATTTAATGGTAGTAGATAATTATTTTCATGGATGGTAGAGACATAAAAAGAACATATTTGGTAAACTGGTCAATAGTGATCTGAGGAAGATGACTGTCAATGATTCTCTTCAAATGAGCAAAGCGTGTAAAGGCATTATTGTTCCATAATCAAAATGTTCTTGAAAGAGCAAACTCGGCTGGAGAGAATCTTACTAATTGGATAGACAAAATGACTTATTCCTTGCATGTCAGTCTGCCTGTTACTTCAGCTGCTCTTGTTCTTGTTTAATAGGCTAATGAATAAAATGGCAATAAGGATAAGACTAAAAATTAAACATGAACACATTGCTGAGTACCCATTTGCCAACAAGAGAGGCCAATACTAATCTCTTGATATAGTAGATTGTTTATGTAGAAACCCTTCCATAATAAAAAGAAATTTGTTCTCACTGAAACAGACTCTTACTGTGAATATGAATATGTCTCTCTCAGAATGTTTCTGCCAAAATTATCAATTGTGTATTTATTGAATGTCTTATTTCTTAGGATAATCCACAGAGCATTAATTCTGATCAGGGAATTCATTTTAGAGCAAATGGTATTTAGAAATGGCTCATGCTCTTGTAATTCAGTGGTTTAAATTTCTTATCATGTGGAGTAGCTGCTCTGATAGTCTGATCTAACAGCCTTCTGTATACGGCTCTGAATAAGTAATCAATAAATGGCACTCTTTTGATAAAGTCACTAATCATGGGCTCAAGGATCATGGCATGACAAAGAAAGTACATCTCTTACTAGTATCCTGAAATATTCTCTAACAAAATTTTTGCTTCCTATGTCTATACCTTAGACTTCTGCTAGTTTATGGGTTTTAGTTTTCAAGGGAAGATTACATTTACCATGGAACAAAGCAATGGTCCTATTAAATTGGAATTTGAAACGGCTGCCTGGCCACTTTGAGTTTATCATGCCATTGAACCAACAGGTAAAAAATAAACTGGCTTGTTAGAAGAGTTCATTCTGACTATAAAGGGAAAATTGGGTTGTTAATACATCCCTTTAATTCCTGGTGATAGAGAGGAGTATGTCTGGAATGCAAGGACCTTCTGGGAGATCTAGCACATGTGTATCATGTGATAAATTTCAATAGAAAAATAAAACACAACTTGATAAAGCTAAGACTGTTATTGGCAGAGATGCTTCATGAATAAGGTATTGGACCAATGCACCAAATAACAAACCATGAGGAGATAAACTGCTTGCTAAGGACAAAGAGAAGAATATTTTAAAGCTATGACTGTGGGAGCAGTAGGAACAAAAACTTTAGTTGTTTTTTCTTCTTCGTTTTGGTGTGAATATATGCATGCAGGTATGTATTAACAATTATTTTTCTTTTAAAATATTCTTATTCCTCCAATATGTACATAATATATTAAGAGCAGATAACCTTATGGGTTAATATTTGAGTTACAGAATATCAAAGGAGGAGTGTGACAAATATGAGAATGGCCTTAACCTAAGACGGATAAGGTGGGATTCTATGTATTTCTTTTTTATCTAAGTGTTAGCATATTTTCATGTAACATAGAATAACCTAAAGGTAAATAGAATAACAATTTTGATAATCTATTTGGAGGTTAAAAATGATTAATAGATTATTATAAAATGCCATATCACCACAGCTAGATTGGCCAAGTGAGAATCTTGCATGAAAATTGAAAGGTGAAAATAAAGCGATGACCATTACTCTCAGAAGTTTGCATGGCTGGATAAGACTCAAACATGCACAGGCCCTCAGTGGGTCCCAGCTTGTCTTCTGCTCATGGTATTTCTGAATGCTGCCCTTGCTGACTAACACTGGCCCAAGACTGGCCACCAGATGCAGCAGCAGTGGTACACAAAGGCAGCAGTTTCCCATAAACTGCTCCATCTTCTCCCAGTCTGCACCGTCAATCTGGCACCAGCAGGTGCTTGGACTATTGGGTTTTCCTGCAAACTCTGACTTTTCCAACTATGCTAGTTATTCAGGAAATTTGGTTAGTAATTCCTTCTCTCATTATACAGAATCAACTTCCAGATTTTCACTTCCCTAGTACCTCCCTTATTTACACAATGTATACTTCCTAAAATACATTTCTAGTTATCATCGGTCATAGTTGCTTTGCTTTCCTAATCAAACCATAACTAATATATTCAGTGACAATATTTTTTTATTTCTAGTTAATTTTGAAACCTTTAAATAAATCTTCCTGGTCTTAAAAAATTATTTTATCCCTTTACTATTAATAATTTGTTATTCATGAATTTAAATGCATTTGTTTGTATTATCTGAAAATCCTCTTTCCTAAAGCCATCAGTATGTATACAGTTGCCATCTAATGGGTCACTAGAAAGAATAGCTGTGTACTCTACTGTAACCAGGAAAGCCAACTCTAAAGTTACCAAGATCTTTTATGACTTTTTTTTTCACCCCCAGATTTTCCTGCAGGTTACAGTTTATTGTATTTGTAGGAATTTCTGTATGAGCTCTTTGAGAGGATTTTTTGAATTGTCCTAAACTTAGTTTTAAGCAAGAATCTAGTGGAAAGTTGTTCGATTAGGCTGAGTTGTTATTGACTGATAAGCTTAAGTATCCTTGCTACACAGGAAGGTGGGGTGTTTAACCAAAATTTGGTGACAGTTATGAGAAAAAAAAATAAAGTAATTCTATATAGATACCTTACCATGTTGAACTCATCAAACTTGTGAAGCCAAATTTGACAAGCCAAGCTCAAATATTCTCGTCCTTTCCATCTTGGTGACCTCTACATTAATTCTGTTTCTCAGACTTTCACAAAACTTCAGAAACGACCTTCCCATCCCATGGTTGATCTTTCTATAAAAGTAAATCTGATTTTTTGACTGTCATATTTTAAATATCTTCCCACTACTCACAGCATGAAGTTCATTTATTACTATGATCTTATCCCCACCACGCCCATACACATTGAATTAATTTAATCTGCTGCCAACCTCTATCCCCATACACATTGAATTAAAAAGTCATAAGAAATGACCTACTTTACTATGTCTGGCTTTTTCTCACCTGCTTATTTTTTAACATGCAATTCTTTGCTGTTCTGCTTTTCTGTATATGTATTCCTGAAAAATTCTACTATTTTTTGCTTATTATGTCGTCTATCCCAAGAGACTTCCCTTAATCTCCTTTATTATAATTTATAAATATTCTGACATTCTGTTGTGACCTTCTAGGATTACAATAAATAACTTACTGAAATATTACGATTATTTGTGTACAAGCCTGTCTTCTTCCATAATAGGCTTTAAATTCCTTGAGAAGAGCCAAGCCATAAAAACTTTTATATTTCAAGTGTCTAGCAGTTTCTGCTATATATATATACACACATATATGTAATATACATATGTACGTATATACTATATATATAGTATATACTATATATATATATATACTATATGTATATACTATATACATATATACGTATATAGTATATACGTATATATGTATATAGTGGTACCACGAGAAGTGTTAAAATTGATGAAGATACTTTATAGGGTTAAGAATTGCAGAACTGGCATGAGATTCCTATTAATCTAGGAAAATTACCTGCATGATAATTAGATACTCTTGAGTCATTTCTTAATTCTGTAATCCTATTTTTAATTGTAAAAAATTGAAAATATATCTCATGATATAAGGGAGAGGTAACTAAAGATCTGCATTTTCTTGATATTTGCTGGAATATGATGCATTTAAATAATTACTAATGTTAATAACAATATGAAAGCAGGGCCACTTTTTCCAGAGATAAATATTTGCTAACTGCAAGAGCATAACAGCTTCTAAAGTTAGAAATGAACTTGAAAGTTTTGAACTCATTATCTTAAAATCACCCTATATAACTAGGATAATATAATTCTATACAAAACATTTCTAAGGTAAAATTAGAAGCAGGACAAGAGATTCCAATAAATATTTTTACACATTTGCACAGCTTATGCTTCCACTTTGATGGAAGAGACATTCTAAAACGACCTCTTCAGCTATAATTTATCAACTAGTGTAATAACACAGTGGTTTTCATTTTTTTTTAATCCAAAGTCCAGTGATCTGATAAATTTAAAATTCAGAAGTGACCATCAAAATTGAAACTTGCTATCTGACAACACTCTCTTTACAAAGCAAAGCATGAATTTTCTATAATACTTGCTTGGGTACATATTAATAATAATACAAACTCTGCATAAAGTTTGTCCAAACACAGAGTCAAATTTTTATAGCTTCATAACTAAAAGAACCTCCCCCAAATCATCTTTAAGAAACTGCAAAAATTATCTTGGCTTCTTCTTTAATTAGAATCAAACCTTTTCCCAAAGAAAAGCACCTCATTAAAATATATTTCCAAAATACTTATGTGGCTTTGTGACAATCCTGATTTTCCCAGGTGCCTTTCAGGCTGCTGGGGAATCTGCTGATTGGCAATTGCTTTGAAAACCATTCAGACTTGGGTTGATTTCAAGGCCTGAAAATAAATTCCCAAATGGATAGAATTCCTAGGTCGTTTTGGAGTTCTGAAGTATTTTAAAGAACTGCTGAGGTCACCAGGAGAATGAATTGCAGTGCAGATGAGCAGCTGATCATTTGTGTAATCTTAGACAATTTTCCCAAACTCTATTTGCTTCATTTACTTTATTGGAGAACCACGTATGTGAAGGAATGGTAGTATGGGAGAGGTAACAAGTCTGATGAATAACTTCTAAGAAACTCTTAATATATAATTATAGTATTTTATGTCTATAAATCTATTAGTTCCCAGCATCACTTTGTAAAATATCTGAATTACCATGATGTGTCATACCCATCCTACATTTAGATGCTCCGTTTTGGAAATATCTTGTCCTAGACCTACCCCACCATCTCCCTGCCAAGAAAAGTAATGTCTAGAGAGGGAGGATTCTTAATTCTTCCCCACTGTGAAGGCAGACGACACCTCAAGTCATAAGTATATAGGACGATGGTCTGAAACTAAAAAAATAATGTTACATGTTCACATTAATGTATACTTCAGTTTTCTGTATTTTCTTTTTCCCTTCCAAATTTTTCTGTTTGTTTTAAAGGAAAAGTGGGATTTATTTTCATCATTGCCACTAACATTTGCTTTGCAACTTTTACAATTGCTGACACAATCTGATTTTATCTCAGGCTATGCCTTGCTTTCTTGCTTGAAGAACGCTTTTCACTCATCTGGTTGTTCCAAGTTTGCATACAAAAGTTTTATTTCATAAATTCTCTCTTACTGATTCTCTTTCTTCAGTATTGCTCTCACCATACTGGAACATTGACAATAAATAACAAAAGTTATAGAAAATATTTGTAAAATACAATCAGAGGAAAATACAGCACTGGACTCAGGGATTCTGAGACACATCCTAGATAAGAAATTGTTGACAAATATATTATTCTTTCCTTTCTTTCAAATCCCTCAACTCTTTTTTTAAGAATCAATGATTTTGTGGCCAGGTGCAGTGGTTTACCCTTGTAGTCCCAGCACTTTGGGAAGCCAATGTAGGCAGATTACTTGAGCCCAGGGGTTTGAGACCAGCCTGGGCAACAAGGTAAAATCTCATCTCTACAAAAAATATAAAAAGTGGCTAGGCATGGTGACACATGCCTGCAGTTCCAGCTATTCAGGAGGCTGAGACAGGAGAATGGCTTGAGCCCAGGAAGTCAAGGCAGCAGTGAGCCAAGATCACACTCCCTACACTCCAGCCTGGGTGACAGAGTGAGACCCTGTCTCAAAAAATAATAATAATAATTAATGATTTTATGTTTTTCCTCTGAGTTGTCCATTATTGTGTCAGAGTACTCCAGGTCTCTCCAGAAAATATCTAATGCTGTATGCATATATATTTTTAATCATCCCTAGCTCAACTGAAATACATGTTCTTATATATGAATATTTAGAGTCCCTGTTTTATGTACAAAAATCTTGCAAAGAAAAATCTGATAAACTATTCTTCATGCTGCCTGATTTTTAAAAATTATATATTTGTGTTAATACTTGAAATACATTTTGTACAATACCAACATTATAATTCCGACGCCATATATGCTAAAGATCACTCAAGTAGATGATAGTATCTGAAAATAACTCTTTATAGTTTATCACTAATGGGTCATGTTTGAACATTTAGCTTTAGTGAAATAAAATATCAAAATGAGCCACAAACTATCAACAATCAAGAAAGTTGTATTCAGTAGTAGATAAAAGAATGGAAATGTAGTCAGATTGCCAGATTGCCAGATTATATATTGGATCCAAACTTTTAATAGCTGTGTATCCTTGAGAAAATTACATATACTTTCTGTGAATTCCAGTTCACTAATCTTTAAAATTGGATAATAAAATTATATGTTTTTAGCTTTATTTTGAGAGTAAAATAACTGAATGATATTTAAAGTCTGATATATAGTACAGAGTAAACGAGAACTGTTATCATAATATTTTACTTTAAAAACTTCAGTAGGGCAACAATTCAATTGATCAACACAGAAAATTGGAAAATCTCTAATAGCTTTTTACTCTACTTGATTATGTGTTTTGAATGATTAAAAATTGAATATATACACCAAGTAATATTTTGGGGTTTCTTTATTTGCATTGGTTTCTGGTTTGTATGTTTTTAAATTTGCATTGTCCCATCAAATTTACATTTACTTAGACCATTTAAAAACTTGTTGTTCTATCAATATACCCATCCATCCATCTTTTCAATGTAGATAAGTAGAGGTAAAACAATTTCACATAGTCATATATTGATACTGTGTTGTCATAGTAACGTTAAGATATATAACAAATAAAATCTCAAAAACATTTTAAATACATGTTATATATCAACTCATTGGCCCTCACACTGTGTGCAAACCGTGATTCTAAATCCAAGATATTCTGCGTGTCTATATATTCCTAAACACAGCTGAAGTCTCACCAGTTTAAACTGGAATTATCTTTTTATGTTTTATTCCTCTATTCTACTTTCCATTCTTGAAAACTGACAGAAAATGATCTTTTAAAATATTAGATTAGTCAAGCAGGAGACTCTTTAGAATTCTGAGCTGTGTTTGAACTTGGGCAAATCACTGCTAAGTCCCAATTAATCCAATTGGGATCAAATACATCATAGACTTTTAGAAGTATTCTACTTCAAAGCACATTATTCATTATGTCATTTTCTTCCTCAAACATCTTGACTCAAGTGAATATTATTATGAGCAGAGATTCTTCTTTCAATTAACCTTTTCATGAAAGGTTAATAGAGATTTTATAAATTTTCAAAAAATGCATCTGAAGAATTACTAGTGCAAAAAGGAGAAATACTGACTACAAAGCATACAATAAAATTCTATGTAAAATATGATGACGTTTATTTAAAAATACATTTACTCTAGATTTTCTGTGCAAACATAATTTTAATTTCTGACAGAGGCAGAGTTGACTTTTTTTTCCTCCCATAAAAGAAAAAATAGAAAGTTTATAAGCTTCAGGAGGATATGATTTCTTCAGATGCAAGGATATCTATACCTCTGAACAATTATGTATGTTTTCATATAAAATTTCAAGTATCGTATAAAAAGGATCTCATGTTACAAATAATAGGGAAATGCTATACAGCATTTAAATAGTCATATTGATAATATATTGTGTTAACAAACTTAGTTGATTTTGAAGTTGCTTTGTAAATTACAATTGGCTCTAGACACAATAGATCTGTTTAGCTACATTGAAAAGATGGATGCATGGACAGATAGATAGATAGATAGACAGACAGATAGACTGATCCTTTTGTTCTTATTTAAAAGAGAAAAAAATTAAATTGTGATTATAAAACACTAAATAAAGAATTTCATACAAACAGTACATCAAGGAAGCCTTCATTTTGATCTTGGATGCCTTGCTCTGTCATTTTCTGACAGTAAAACCTTAAACACAGCACTTAACTTTTTTTGTTCTGTTTCTTCATTGTATTAGAGTTCGCCAGAGAAGTAGAACCAATAGAAAATACATTCCTATATATTTATATTATATATGTATATAAAAATTGCTTGGGAGATGTTGGTCAAAAGAGACAGGATTTTATTTAGGTAAGAGAAATAAGTTCAAGAGATCTCTTGTACAACATGTTGACTGTCGTTTATAATAATGTATTTATTTTTGAAAATCACTAATGAGCAGGATAGTTCCCTTGACCCCTTTGCAGGACTCATGAGGGATGGCTTGCTTACTCAGCTCGAAGAACTCAAACCCCTTGCAGGAGGGGGAGCATGCAGGTGAAGTGGGTGCTGGGTCCAGAGAGAGTACCTTTGGGCACTGGCAGGAGCCAACCCTGTACTGGCCTATGGCAGCATCTAGGGGTTGCCTCTGACCCCTGAAGCCCCAGAAGGCATGTGTTACAACATGCTCTTTTAGCTTTGTGGTACGTGGGCAGCTTAAGTGTTAAAACAGCTTGGTCAGTGCCACAGCCTCTTGCACCTGCACCCAGGTCCTTATCTGTTGCCCAAGAGAAATGAGGTCACACAGACTCGAAAGATGGTGAATGTGGAGATTTTACTGAGTGGTAGAAGTGGCTCCTAGCAGGATGTGGAACTGGAAAGGGGATGGAGTGGGAAGGCAGTCTTCCCTGCCAAACTCCTCTCCTACTGTAGTCTCCAATGTGCAAGTGCTTTTTCTCCTCTTAGCATTCAGACCCTTTTCTCTTCTGTGTGTATGTGTGTGAGTCTGGGGTCTGGGGTTCTTACGGGCATAGCAGACCAAAAGGCAACATTCAGGCAGGAAAACAGGGATATGAAGTTCTCACTTAGAGCTGTGGGCCCAGGCTTGAGAGTAGAACACTTGCCAGGGACCCTGCCCCTTTCTACCTAGTATTTCCCTGCCTGCTGTCTGTATTAGTTACCCACTTTGAAGAGGCACATCTAACTTCAGTTAGAATATGAATGACAACCAATCTTAGATACTTCTGGCTGACAGGAGGCATTGTTTTGGGAAAGTGGCAGTCAGATTTCTCCAAGAGGTCTAAGTGTCCCCGGCAAAAGGGAGCCATCATCTGAGGCTCCAGTTGCCTGTTTGGAGATTGATGGCCTCTTGGAGAGAGAGGAAAAAATGAGCTTTACAAGGGTAAGTATGCATGGGTCAAACATGTGTATTATACAACAAAAGAATCTAGTGACAAAGTTTACAGAAATAAGAAGTGAAATAACTAACAAATTGTACCCTGAGATGTAACACCTTGGTGAAAGAAATTAAACCTTGTATGGAAGTGGTTAAATTTCAGAAGAGACAACTGCTCTTGCTATACCTGTAGCCATTAAAATATGCCCCTTGGGAATTCTGGGGTTTGTGGGGCACGGCCTTTGAAGATTCTGCCTTTTTCTTGTCTCTCTGTTTCTATTGTGAAAGACCAAAGTGGTGACTTTCAGCAGGTCCTCTAAAGTACTGTCTGGTCCTAGGGCCTGCTCTGTTTCTGCAGCTTCCTCCTGATATCAGGAGCTTCTTGAGTAATTTTTCCTTTAAGATTAGTTGTCCCGTAATGGAATCAAGGGATAGAGAGGTGTACATTATCAAGGCTCTTCTTAGCCTTTCCAAGAAGGCAGTGAGATTTTCATTAAGTCCCTAGTCTATCATGAGTAGCTTCGTATAGTTGAGATGCTTACTTCCAGTCCTACGTCAGCCCTCTATTATGCACACCTGAAAGTGTCTCCTCTTCCATTCTCCCATCTTATCATTGGGATTCCATTTAGGGTCATCCCCTGGTACTGCTTTTCCTCCAGTTGGGTAAAGTTCAGTCCCTTCACTGACACCATATGTAATACAAAGCACATCCCCAAACCTCTCTGCCACTTGCAGAGGAGCCTGCTTCTTAGTGTTTGTCAAGGTCTAATTCAAAAGTAACATAATATCTTTCCAGGAGAGTTCAAATACTTGGGTTAAATTCTGGAAAGCCACTATACATCTGTCAGGGTCATCTGAAAACTTGCCAAGATCCTCCTTAATTTGCTTTAAGTCTTATGGAAAGAAGGGGACCTGGACTTTAGTGGGGCCAGATTCACCAGGCATCTGTTGAAGGGAAGAGTGAGACTGGAGCTTGTCTAGAGTGAGGATTTTTAGGAGGAGGCAAGCAAGAGAGAGAAGCTGAATAGGGAGGATGGGGAGGACCTGGAGGAACAGGGCTGGAGGGAGTTGGTTCTCCTTCTGGGGGAGCCTCTGAGATTCATTTCTTTAGTTCCCTGGGATTGCCCCCGGCAGCCTCTCCTGAGATAGTAAACTAAGGGCTGGATCAATCCTATACTGTCAGCAAAGATCTGGATTGCCCTGCAAGGTATAGCACACCTGCACATATGGGGCCTCAGAACATTTGTCCTCGTGTTTACAGAAAAGGTCCAGCTGCAGGATGATATTGAAATAAATGGTTCTTTTCTGAGGCCAAGCCAGTCCTTCCTGTAAATCATAATTTGGCCAAACCTTTGTGCAGAGGGCTATGAGACATTTTTCCTTTAGAGTCTAAAAGTCAAAGCAATCCCAGTGATTCAGGATACATTCCAGAGGAGTATAAACTGGAGGTGGTGAAGATAGCTGGTTGCCATTCTGAAAGGGAAACAGGCATACCTCATTTCCCTTCCTTCTTTCAGGGAATAACCTGGGGTGTGAGGGAGAGATAAAGCGGGCATCCCCCCTTTCTCTACCATCTTTTTGTCCCTGAATCCCAGAGACCTTGGTATGTGCCATCCATGGGTGACAATGAGGCTTGCACCAAAAAGCAAGGAAGATCTAGAGAATAGGAATTATCCACACTAACCTGTGCCTCTATCCTCCCTTACTGTTGACAACCCTTGCGTTCCCTGGGCCTTATCTATGCCATGCAGCATGATCTTCTATCATGAAGTGGGGGTTTAATCGGCAGGAATTGGTCTTGGCCATTTACTCTCTGCCTGTTGCCTGGCTTTGGATCCCTCAGATCTGGTTTTCCATTCTATGACCTCAACCTGAAACTTGGAATTGAGTTTGGGACAAAAAAGGTATTTCATGGTAGTGCATGGTAAATGGGTCCTGCCAAATTTGCAGATACCAGCCAGCAGGGGCCGCTCCTCCATTGTTTTCCCTGTCATAAATAGTCCTAAAGAAAAGAACCCTCTCACTTAGAAAAGAAAAAAGAAACAGTTTAAAGTACAAAAAAGAGGGAGTGGGGAAGAGACCCTCCTGTTCTATGCAAATGGGTTCCTTCAATTACTGTATTCCTCTCCTGGTTCAGATCGATAAGGAAACCCTCAGCCATGGGAGAAAAGGCTCTATGGGCACCAGCACATGGCAGGAGGAGACGGTGAGCACAAGATTCCAGCCAGTCCGCAGAGCAGGGTCCCAGCAGCAGCAGTGGGTCCCCAGCAACCCTGAGCAGTTGTTTTCTACCACCCGTTGTGGTCATTGGGTGTGACTTCTACATGCTGTAGACACCCCCAATCATCCAAGCCAGGTGGGGAGGGGGTAAGAAGGGGAGCCACTGCATGCCTGCCCATCTCACAAATGTACCTGCAGCCAATAAGGTAGGGTTCTGAGTCACACCTTTAAGAACAAACAGCAATCACATTGTTCTGAATTGTACCCCTGATGCCTGGGCCAAAGGTAGAGTCTGCCTAATATAATTGCTGTAGTCTGTAGCAAAACTTTTTTTTTTTCATTTTTTAATTGCATTTTAGGTTTTGGGGTACATGTGAAGAACATGCAAGATTGTTGCATAGGTACACACATGGCAGTGTGATTTGCTGCCTTCCTCCCCATCACCTATATCTGGCATTTCTCCCCATGCTATCTCTCTCCAACTCCCCACCCCCCACCATCCCTCCCCTATTTCCCCCCAACAGACCCCCGTGTGTAGTGCTCTCCTCCCTGTGTCCATGTGTTCTCATTGTTCAACACCCGCCTATGAGTGAGAACTACAGTGTTTGATTTTCTGCTCTTGTGTCAGTTTGCTGAGAATGATGGTTTCCAGGTTCATCCATGTCCCTACAAAGGACACGAACTCATCGTTTTTGATGGCTGCATAATATTCCATGGTGTATATGTGCCACATTTTCCCTTAATGTTATAAAAGAAACGATAGGAGCCATTTCAAATTGTGAAAATAAAAGATACCATAGAAAAGTCTCGGGTTCTTGGGAGATGCCTGTGGTCGGAGGCTGGGGGCCAGTCCAGGGGACTTCTGATAACACAGAGGAGTGGTCTCAGCCAGGTGCTTCACCTGACAGAGGACTTTTTCCTCATTCTGCATGAAGGCTAAAACTTCATGTAGGGAAACAGGGCCAACATTTCTTCCACTTAAAGAGAGAAATGACAGTGTTGCATCCTGTCCCCTGCAAGTGGCATAGCTCAGAGGAAAGTCTGAAGACAAAGAGATACAGATCTGCATGTTACTCGCCCATCTGATGAATCCTGGGAGAGTCCCCAGTTGACATGGGATAATTTGCTTGACCCCTTCATGGGACTTGTGAAAGGGTAGCTCACTTGCTCAGCCTGCAGCACTGAAACCTTTTGCAGGAGGGGGAACACACGGATGAGTAGGTGCAGGGACCGGGGCAAGTGTCTTTAGGCACTGGCAGGAGCAAACCCTGTACTAGACTGCAGCAGCATCTAAGAGTTGCCCATGACCTCTGGGGCCCCAGAGAGGGTGTATTACAGTGTGCTCTTTTAGCTTTGCTGTCTGCAGATGGCTTAAGTGTTAAACAGCTCAGTGGAGAGTCAGTGTAACAGCCTCTTGCACCTGCACTTCTGTCCCTTTCCAGTGCCCAAGAGGAAACAGGTCACATAGACTTGAAGGTTGGTGAATATGGAGTTTTTACTGAGTGATGGAAGTGGCTCTCAGTGGGATGGGGAGCTGGAAAGAAGATGGAGTGGGAAGGTGATCTTTTCCAACTGTCTCCAGCCAAATTGCTCTCTGACAGTAGTCTCCAATGTCCAGCTGCTTCTCCTCTCGACATTCAGATGCTTCTCTTTCTGTGTGTGTGTGTTTAGTCTGGGGTCTGGGGTTCTTACGGGCACAGGATAGGGGATGTGGCAGGCCAAAAGGCAATATTCAGGTGAGAAAACAGGAATATGAAGCTTTAATTTAGTGATGCAGGTTCAGACTTGAGGGTGGAACTCTTGCCAAGGACTCCACCCTTCTCTACCTAGTATTTCCCTCCCTCCTGTCTGCTTCACTAGGAGAGTAGATTTCAAATGTCTTAAGCACAAAAGGTGATAAGTATGTGATGAGTACATATGTTAATTAGCTTCACAAAGCCATTCCGCAGTATATACATGTTCCAAAATATCATGTTGTATATGATAAACATATACAAATTTTGATATTTAAATAATAAATTAACTACAAAAATAGGAAGAGATTTATTATGAGGGATTGGTTCCCACAATTATGGAGACCAGGAAGTCCCAATTCTGCCATCTGCAAGCTACAGTCCCAGAAAGTTGCCAGTGTAGTTCCAGTGCAAACCTAAAAAGTCACATCTAGTAATAGGTCTGAAAAGATTGGGAACCTGAGATATGTAAGATTATTAAGTAGCACCCTCTTTGTTTCAAAGGTGTCATCTCTATCTTTTATCTGCCTCATTAGTGCTGGGAAAGTCCAGTCCCAGAAATTCCTGCCTGCTGTCACAGGTTCATGGGTCTATGATTGAAGGTGTTAAATAGGTAGCTAGTCAGGCATGAGGAGAGCAGGAGAGGGCTCCCTCGACCCCATCAGGAATGTCAAGTGATCATCAGGTGATAGGCAGTTGTCACTTTGCCACTCTAAAATAATAATTGATCACAGCCAGCACTAGGAAAAGGGAGTTTCCCATTCTAGAAAAATACCCAAAACTGGTTATTGGCAGTTTCCCAGTAAGGTCTCAGGAGTTGGGCAAGTGGGCTCACACATGCTCACTAAGAGGCAAAATGGCAGAGTTTAACTGGTATGTGACCTTCCAAGGGCATTCCACAAGCAAAGGGAAGAAAGCCGCAGGTGAGCATGTGTGCAGCTCCAGTAAACACACTGCATATGCTCACCTCCCAAGTACTAACAGACCACTGCCATGCAGACAGCCCACCCTAAGGGAAGAATTAAGGAAAATGGAACACAAGATGCCAGAAGTAAGCAAGCATATAAAACCTGACATCTATGTTCAAACAGGACACTTGTCCTCCAAGATGCCTGTGTGGCCTTCTTTCAAGTGTACTTTACTTTCTGTTCATTCTTGCTCTAAAGCATTTTAATAAATGTCTACTCCTGCTCTAAAACTTCCCTCAGTCTCTACTTCTGCTTTATTCCTCTCAGTTGAATGCTTTCTTCTGAGGAGACAAGAATTGAAGTTGCTGCAGACCTGTATGGATTTGCCACCAATAACTTGGATAACTTCCATAAATAACAAAAGCATTCCCACGTGTCCACATGTTCTCATGTGTCCATACATATGTTTGTGGGGGGACCAAATATATCATTCATACAAACAATATCCTTAACTGACTGTGGCAACAAAAATGTTCTGCTATCTTAGCCTAGCTCTGGGAGTAAATTTCTTGGGAGATGAGAAGATTGCATCTTCTGTGTTCATTTTAAAAATGCCACTTATGTCCATGGTATTCTAAACTTAGAAAGTTACATCTAGGACTTTCTATTTAAAAAGGCTTATTGGCATGAGTTTCCTATAAAATAAATAAATTTACTACATAAAACAAAACTATTTTAGAGAGTGCTCATCTTAAACAGCTATCTTATTGGTACCTAAAAAAAGATACAAAGGAAATAATGACTAGGCTTAGAGATTATTTTGAGATTAAAAGGCAGAAATCAGATTTAAAACAAACTCAAGATTCTTTAAACCAGAAGATTGTTTAAATGGTTTAAAACTTCCCTTTCTTAGTCAAGCTCCATCTCCTTAAGTAAATTCTGTAATCGCCTGACAGTTTCTTCCTGCTCACTGCAAAGACAAAAATCAATCCACTGGGACCACAGCATTGCAGTAGAGAAACAGGTTAATTGACATGAAGCTAGCCCATGAGAGAAAGCTGGAATTATCACTCAAATCAATCCTCCTAGAGGCTTGGAGGTTAAGGTTTTCATGGCCAATTTGTGGGGCAGGGGGCTAGAAAATGGGTGCTGTTGATTGGTTGGGGATAAAATCACAATGGTGTGGAAAACTGTCCTTGTGCACTGAGTCTGCCTCTGGGTGTGGCCACAGCAGAAGCTGAGTTATGAATCACTACTCCAGGCGGGATCAGGCTGAAAAATATCCCGAAAACCAATCTTAGGTTTTACAATAATGATGCTAGCTGTAGAGAAATTGAAGAAGTCACAAATCTTATGACTTCTAGCCACAAGACTCCTGAGCAGGAAAGCATTATAGAAACTACACAAACATTTTAGTAGAGTTTAGGTTCCTTCCATGACCCTATTATTGTGGCCTTTCATTCATCTTAAAAAGGTGGTTTTGGGTCCTTGAGCAAAAAGGAGATTAGTTTTAGGGAAGGACTATTATTGTCCTTGCTTTCAAATTAAACTAAATTCCTCCCAAAGTTAACTTGGCCTATACCCAGGAAAGATCAAGAACAATTTGGAGGTCAGAAGCAACATGGAGTCAACTATGTCAGATCTCTCTTACTGTCATAATTCTGCAAAGGTAGTTTCAATTCCTTCAGCTCAGGAGAAGAACATTTATAAAAATTACTGGTTTTTTTTTGTTTGTTTTGAGTTTATATTTGTGTGACACTTGACTTTTTGTGGTACCCATTTACTCATTTGATAGTAATTCTTTCTTACCCCATGGACAACTTTTGATTTATTATTTGTTTTAATCACTGTTTTCTGTTTTCCATCTCTCAGTAAATTTACTGGGTATATGTGTATAGGCAGCAAAAGTCTGTAACCCCCAAGAATATTCCTGGACAGAAATGTGATTTGGACTCCATTCACAGATAAGCATTTAAGCTTTTCTTTCCTTTCACCTATCTTTGGGAGTGGTCTGGATTGTAAAAGGGTTGTATCTTTCTCCCTTTTTAAAAAGGTTTATTAGGTTTAGCTTCAAATATTTGTTTTAGTATTGAATCAGAGAACTACACATAGGTTTAAAATTGTAGTTTACACTTAAAGAATGATATTGGTAAAAATTAGTATATTCAGAACATAGTAAAAACCTTTTTTTGCATTTTATTTGTTTACTTAGTTTTCTCTCCTTTAGCTAAAAAATAAAAGGTATATTTAAATAAAACAGTTTATTAAATTACTTTAAAGACAAATGCTTCTAAATGTAAACCAGAGAAATCTTCTAATTTCTATAGTAGTTGAAAACCTACTTCCTAAATATATATAACGAGAATTGAAGATAATAAAGTCTAATGGATGAGTTAGCCCCTTGATACTCAAGCCAGAACCCAATTCTTAAGGGAATTAAGAATTAACAAGTATCTTTGATTTGCATACTGAGTCTCTACAAAAACAGAGATGCACTTCTAAAAGTTATTTCAAGTCCACCCATTGTTCTCATCCACCTTAACATTCCCTGGTTGCTGCCAAAATCTTCCCTGTTTGTCGCCACAAAACCTTCCTTTTTTGCAGATACTGTAAAGACTGGATGTTGGAAACTAAACTGTCCTCCTCTTAAAAAAAAAAAAAATATATATATATATGTGTGTGTGTGTGTGTGTGCGTGTGTATACATATATATTTTAAGAACTATGTAATAAAAACTAATTAAAAGCTGACATTCAAAGATTTTTTTAAATAAAAGCTTCTCTTTCTCTATTATATCTTATTTCTCCCATAGGAATCTCTTAGTCAACTGAGCCTTTTTTCTTGAACTCCTATTAATTAAAACCTGTAAACTAAAAACAAAATTCTAAGGCCCACACATGACTGAATGGACCGTCTCTTGCCAAAGGCCTCCAGTGTAACCTTGAAAACTGAGTTATCTGCCATAACAAGATAAGGAGTCAGACACACCTCATTATGCCTCCTCCCTGCCTAAACATAATTAGGCTTTCCTCCCTAAGGGCTGAACAGAATCCAGCCCTTTCAATAAACTCCACCACTGTTATCCAGTAACCTTCCCCTACTCCTCCTTTTTTGACTGATAAGAGGCCACTGAACAAGAAGTTGTTCTAGGCAATCTCTAGAGATTGCTCAGTAAAGATGTTCAGGTCCTCTGCTTCACCCTTTGATACAATATGGCCCCAGATTTTACTCTCAGATTATGCTAATGCTGCCATTTTTTGAACACGGGTTCCATGGAGAGGCATGAAGTTCAATCACTCTGGGAGACCATGGTGGGCAGATCACTTGATGTCAGGAGTTCGAGACCACCCTGGTAAACATGGTGAAACCCCATCTCTACTAAAAATACAAAATTTAGCCAGGCATGGTGGCATGTGCCTGTGTCCCAGCTACTTTGGAGCCTGTGGCAATCAAATCACTTGAACCCAGGAGGCAGAGGTTGCAGTGTGCCAAGACTGTACTACTGCACTCCAGCCTGGGCGACAGAGTAAGACTGTCTTTAAAAAAAAAAAAAAATGACTTCCTGAAATGATTTGGGAAGAATTCCCTCTTTTTGGATTGTTTAGAATAGTATAGTTTCAGAAGGAATGGTACCAGCTCCTCTTTGTATGTCTGGTAGAATTCGGCTGTGAACCCATCTGGACCTGGGCTTTTTTTTGGATGGTAGGCTCCTAATTGCTGCCTCAACTTCAGACTTTCTTATTGGTCTATTCAGGGTTTTGACTTCTTCCTGGTTTAGGCTTGGGAGGATGCAAGTGTCCAGGAATTTATCCATTTCCTAGATTTACTAGTTTATGTGCATAGAGTTGTTTGTAATAATTTCTGATGATGGTTTGAATTTCTGTGGAGTCTGTGCTGATATCCCCTTTATCATTTTTTATTGCATCTAGTTGATTATTCTCTCTTTTCTTTTTTATTAATCTAGTTGGTGGTCTATTTTGTTGATCTTTTCAAAAAACCATCTCCTGGATTTATTGATTTTTTGAAGGGTTTTTTGTGTCTCTATCTCCTTCAGTTCTGCTCTGATCTTAGTTATTTTTGTCTTCTGCTAGCTTTTGAGTTTTTTTTTTGATCTTGCTTCTCTAGCTCTTCCAATTATGACAATAGGGTGTTGATTTTAGATCTCTCCTTGCTTTTCATATGGGCATTTATTGTTATATATTTTCCTCTAGGGACTGCTTTAAATGTGTCCCAGAGATTCTGGTATGTTGTGTCTTTGTTCTCTTTGGTTTCGAAGAACATCTTTATTTCTGCCTTCTTCATTGTTTATCAAGTCAATATTCAAGAGCCAGTTGTTCGGTTTCCATGAAGCTGTGCAGTTCTGAGTCAGTTTCTGAATTCTGAGTTCTAACTTGATTGCGCTGTGGTCTGAGAGACTGTTTGTTATGATTTCTGTTTTTTTGCATTTTCTGAGGAGTGATTTACTTCCAATTATGTGGTCAATTTTAGAGTAGGTGTGATGTGGTGCTGAGAAGAATGTATATTCTGTGGATTTGGTGTGGAGAGTTCTGTAAATATCCATTGGGTTTGCTTAGTCCAGGTCTGAGTTCAAGTCCTGGATATCCTTGTTAATTTTCTGTCAGGTTGATCTGTCTAATATTGACAATGGGGTGTTAAAGTCTCCCACTATAATTGTGTGGGAGTTTAAGTCTCTTTGTAAGTCATTAAGAACTTGCCTTATGTATCTGGGTGCTCCTGTACTGGGTGTGTATATATTTAGGATTGTTAGCTCTTCTTGTTGCATTGATCCTTTTACCATTATATAATGTCCTTCTTTGTCTCTTTTGATCTTTGTTGGTTTAAAGTCTATTTTATCAGAGATGAGAATTGCAGCTCCTGCTTTTTTGTGCTCTCCATTTGCTTGGTAAATCTTCCTCCATCCCTTTATTTTGAGCCTTTGTGTATCCTTGCATGTGAGATCGGTTTCCTGGATACAGCACACCAATGGGTTTTGGCTTTTTATCCAGTTTGCCAGTTTGTGTCTTTTGATTGGGGCATTTATCCCATTTACATTTAGGGTTAATATTGTTATGTGTTAATTTGATCCTACCATTTTGATGCTGGCTGGCTGTTTTGCCCGTTAGTTGATGGAGTTTCTTCACTGTGTCGATGCTCTTTACCATTTGGTATGTTAGGAAGAATCGATTTTGTAAAAATGGCCATACTGCCCAAAGTAATTTACAGATTCAATGCAGCCTCCATCAAGCTACCGATGACCTTCACAGAACAGAAAAAAACCACCTTAAACTTCATATGAAACCAAAAGAGAGCCTGCATAGGCAAGTCAATTCTAAGCAAAAAGAACAAAGCGGAAGGCATCACACTACTGGACTTCAAACTATACTACAAGTCTACAGTAATCAAAACAGCATGGTACTGGTACCAAAACAGAGATATAGACAAACGGAACAGAACAGAGGCCTCAGAGGCAACACAACATATCTACAACCATCTGATCTTTGACAAACCTGATAAAAACAAGCAATGGGGAAGGGATTCCCTGTTTAATAAATGGTGTTGGGAAAACTGGCTAGCCATGTGCAGAAAGCAGAAACTGGAACCCTCCCTGACTCCTTACACTAAAATTAACTACAGGAAGATTAAAGATTTAAACATAAGACCTAACATCATAAATACTCTAGAAGAAAATCTAGGCAAAACCATTTAGGACATAGGTGTAGGCAAGGACTTCATGACCAAAACACCAAAAGCATTGACAACAAAAGCCAAAATAGACAAATGGGACCTAATCAAACTCCACAACTTCTACACAGCAAAAGAAACAGTCGTTAGAGTTAATTGGCAACCAACCAAATGGGAAAAAAATTTTGCAGTCTACTCATCTGACATAGGGCTGATATCCAGAATCTACAAAAAACTAAAACAGATTTACAAGAAAAAAACAAACAAGCCCATTCAAAAGTTGGCAGAGGCTATGAACAGACACTTTACAAAAGAAGACATACATGAGGCCAGAAAACATATGAAAAAATACTCATTAACACCGGTCATTAGAGAAATGCAAATCAAAACTACATTGAGATCCTGTCTCTCGCTAGTTAGAATGGCGATCATTAAAAAGTCTGGAGACAACAGATGCTGGAGAGGATGTGGAGAAATAGGAACACTTTTACACTGTTGGTGGGAGTGTAAATTAGTTCAGCCATTGTGGAAGACAGTGTGGCAATTTCTCAAGGACCTAGAAATAGAAATTCCATTTGACCCAGCAACCCCATTACTGGGTATATATCCAAAAGATTATAAATCGTTCTACTATAAGGACGCATGTACACAAATATTCATTGCAGCACAGTTTACAATAGCAAAGACCTGGAACCAACCCAAATGCCCATCGATGATAGACTGGACCGGAAAAATGTGGCACATATATACTATGGAATATTATGCAGCCATCAAAAACAATGAGTTCGTGTCCTTTGTAGGGACATGGATGAACCTGGAAACCATCTTTCTCACCAAACTGTCACAAGAACAGAAAATAAAACACTGTATGTTCTCACTTATAGGCAGATGTTGAACAATGAGAACACATTTACACAGGGAGGGGAGCATCACACACTGGGGTCTGTTGGGAGGAATAGGGGAGGGACAGCGGGAGGTGGAGAGTTGGGGAGAGATAGCATGGGGAGAAATGCCAGATATAGGCGATGGGGAGGAAGGTAGCAAATCACATTGTCGTCTGTGTACCTATGCGATGATCTTGCATGTTCTTCACATGTACCCCAAAACCTAAAATGCCATTAAAAAAAAAGACTTCCTAGAGACTAAAACACTTATTTATTTTGACTTAATATGATTTAATATAAACATAATCTAATATAAATATAATATTATTTAATATAATCTACATTTGATCCTTGAACAATGTGGGGTTTGGGGTGCTGAGCCTTCATACAGTAGAAAGTATGTATAACTTTTGACTCCCCAGAAACTTACCTATTAATAGCCTACTGTTGACCAGAAGCCTTATCAATAACATAAACAGTCCGTTCACACATTTTAAATATATTATATGTATTATATACTGTGTATTCTTACAATAAAGAAAATCATAATGAAGAAAGAATACATTTTCCTAAGAAAATCATAAGGAAGAAAGAATTCCTTCACAGTACTGTGCTGTGTTTATGAATACTACAAGTTTGAGTCATCTGTTTGTAAGATGAATTATCTGTCTCAAAAGGTGACCAACTGCAACTGCAGATCTTAATCTACATACCAAAAAACTCAATCTTTTCTTTCTTCCCTTCCTTCTTCTCTCCCTTCCTCCCTCCCTTCCTTACTTCCTTTCTCTCTCTCTCTCTCTCT
>NW_016107461.1:3415340-3472779 GCF_001604975.1 Cebus imitator | reverse complement strand
ACTGCAACCTCCGCCTCCCAGGTTTAGCAACTTTCCTGCCTCAGTCTTTCTAGTAGCTGGGATTTTAGGTGCGTATCACCACACACAGCTTATTTTTGTATTTTTAGCGGAGACGGAGTTTTGCTGTTCTTTCTCTCTTTCTTTTTAGACAGGGTCCTCCTCTGTTGCACAGGCTGGAGTGCAGTGATGCAGTCATGGTTCACTGCAGCCCTGACCTCCTGGGCTCAAGCAGATCCTCTCACACTAGCCTCCTTATAGGTGGGACTATAGGTGCCAGGCACTGCACCCAGCTAATGTTTTATCATTATGGTTATTATTTTTGTAGAGACAAGGCCTCCCTATGCTGCCCAGGCTGGTCTTGAACTCCTGGGCTCAAATGATCCTCCTGATTGGCCTCCCAAAGTGCTGGGATTATAGGTATGAGCCAACACTCCCAGCCTTGATTTTTTCATTTAATATCATGAGATTTTCTTTATTCCTTGTGGACACTTCCATTGTCACTGGTGGCATTTTGTATGGTCCTCTGGCCTTGTTCAAGATTTATACTATTGCACTAAACATGAAGAAAAATATGCGAGAACCGCAAGAGATTACCTTTTATTGCAGTACACAATTTACTGAAGAGATAAGCTGCTCATGCCAAGATGATTTTTCATGGCATATAAGCAGATACTCATAACACTTGAGTTCAATGAAATAGCAACTGGAAGTGACTACAAAATTGTAACAGTAGTAAAATGTGTACTGTAGTTAATTTTATGCATATAGTTTAATAGTGCATCTTTTCATTTGCTTACATTTCTCTTAACTGTGAATGATGCTATGTATGGTCTATATTTGCATGCATATGTTTTGATAAATTTTAATTTTTTCGAATAGATTTGTGTGTATTTTATGGTAGTAAGTGATAAAGTTGACTACTATCCACATATATTTTATGCATTCATCAAATACCTAACATTTTCTTAAATTTTTTGGTATTTCTAGGCTATGTGGTTCATCTGCTGGTTTTTTCAATTCGTCATGAATCACCAAAAGTTTCCCATAGCTCAAGGATCAACTGTATTATAAAATCCTAGAGTGTACTAACACCTTAGAACATTTTATGTAGTCCTATTTATTCCCTGCCTTTATTTTGTTTTTATGCCTTATAAGACTGTATATATTCTAATACTGGAGACAGTTTTATTACTGATTTCGATGGGTAGCATACATTTTTTAAAATTAATCCTCATTCTTCATTTCTTCATGCATTTCTATGTTTAGGAATAGGATCTTTTCCATTTTGTTTAAATAATTTTATGTAGTATTTCTTTTAAAGCAAGTTGGCTGGTGAAAAAGTTCCTCAGTTTTGTTTTATCTCAAAAGAATGTTATTTTATAGTTGTTTTTGAATTATACTTGCATTTGGTAAAAAATTTTGAATTGGGAATGATTTTTTTTCCAGCATTTAAAATAAACTTATTTGTTTCCTAGCTTGCAAATCTTCTGTTGTAAAGTAAATCCTTGGTCTCAAATTAGGTTCTTTGATGTGATATGTCTTTTTCTCACATGCATACACATACATTCACACACACACATATAATTTTGATGTTCAGTTTTATAATTATGTTCATTGATTAAGCATCCTTTTCAGTCACCTTGTTTGGTGTCCAGAGAACTTTTGAAATTCTAACTCACATGTATTTATTAGTCTTAGAAATTCCTCAGCATATCTTTACAATTTCTGCTCCTTTTCTCTTTTCTTTCTTCATGGAACTGTTAAATTTGTTTTTACAGTGTAATGTTTCTATTGTGCTCTTTCTTTCCTTTTTCACACTTTTTTTTCTCTTTGCTTCAGGCTGAATATTCTCTATTAACCTTTTTTTATAGTTCACTAATCCTGTCTTTTATTTTGTCTCATTTGCTGTTAAATTCATCTATTGATTTCTTACTTTTAGCTATTATATTTCAGTTCTAGAATTCCAATTGAATATGTAAAATAAAACCTCCATATTTCTGGTCAAAATAAACATATTTTCACTTATTTTTTCTTATATTCTTTTATTTCCTGAACATATTATTCATAGCAATTTCAAAGTTATTTTCTGATTCATCTAAGATATGTGTCATCTATGGGTCTGTTTCTATTTTTCGATTTTTTTCTTCTCCCTTTTCAGTAACTAAAAGCAACACAATTTATGTAAAAAATTGTAGGGGCTGCCTATGATGTTTTTTTCTTCCAAAGAGAGTTTATTCCTTTTTTATTTTTTAGGAAGACAGAATGGGACTATTAGCCTAAAATAAATCAGGGAATGAGCTAAATTGGTTTGCATTTTTAGTAAGGCTAAGATTTAAATATTAGAAAGAATGCATTTGCCTCTTGTCCTCCAAATGCATAGCCTTGGAGAGATTTCAAATGAGAGTCTATGGTTTTTACCTGTGTCTTCCCCTTTCTGGAATCTGAACTCCTACCAAAACTCCTCAGGTCAATGCTATAGCTTATCGGCTTTGCTTTTTAGTAAATTGTTTTGTGGCTCTTAGCTTCCTGTGACATGGATCTTTAGAAATTTGCAAATGTATCTGTGGAAAAATATTTTGTTTAGTACTCTGATATTATTTCATTAAGATCCTAGAACTTCATATATATAATTTGTATATTTCTAGTCACATGACACTGTCATAAGTACCACTGATATCTCCATCAAATAGAAGTAGTCCTTTACCATATAATTTTCCTTATTTTCAATTTCTGATCTATACCTAGAAAAAGGACATATAAAGAAAAACCAGTATTGGCAGAGTATTGGCTCATATCATTACAGTTCCTCTTTCCTAATATTTTGCTTCTCATGTGCTAGTTAACCTGATAGTGTTCCAATGTTTTTAAACATGTATTTTAATTTTATTTTAAATGGATTTTCTCTTTGTTCTTCATGGAGGTGTTAGCTTGATGCAACTATTCTGTAATATTTGGAAGCAGCAATCAAGACCTGCTATTTTGTTTGCCATTCCTCATATGAAAAGATAAATTATACATTTGATTGTATATGAAGAATTATATTGCCGTAAGAGACAGCACTTTAGGTTACATGTTGAGGCAGAAATGTCCCCTGTGCTGAAGAAGTGATACTTTCAAATTGTCTGCTAGTCACATTTTTCTTCTTTTTGAAGGAAGCACCCCCTAGAATTTTTTCTGCATAAAGTGAATGTATATTTTAAATTATATGTATAAATAAAACTAGTTCTGCACAAAGAGCAGGAATTAGTGGGTAAAGCAAGACATTTCAGATAGTAACGAACAATCTAACAAAATCCTTTCACCTTAGGGATTAGAAGAAAAAAAGAGACCAGAGTGGTAAGCATTGCATCACAGTTGGACCACTAGACCTGTATTGTGTTATTTTTTTAGGTCCTGTCAACTACATTTAACCAGAATCTGGATATGCTGTGTTACTGCTTCTGGCTGTTGTTATTGTTGCTGTTCTTCTTCTGTATAACAGTTTTATTGAGATAAAATTTACACATCATAAAAGTTGTGATGGTTAATACTGACTGTCAACTCAATTGGATTGAAGAATGCAAAGTATTGTTCTTGGGTATGTCTGTGAGGGTGCTACCAAAGGTGATTAACATTTGAGTCAGTGGACTGGGAAAGGCAGACCCATCCTCAGTCTGGGTGGGCACCATCTAATCAGCTGCCAGCACAGCTAGACAAAAGCAGACAGAGGAACATGGAAGAACTAGACTGGCCAAGTCTTCTGGCCTCCATCTTTCTCCCTTGCTGGACGCTTCCTGCCTTCTAACATCATACTTGAAGTTTTTCAGTTTTTGGGTTTTGGACCTATACCATTGGTTTCCCAGGGACTCTTGGACTTTTGGCTACACACTGAAGGCTGCACTGTTGGCTTCCCTACTTTTGAGGTTTTGGGACTCGGACTGGCTTCCTTGCTCCTCTCAGTTTGCAGTTGGCCTATTGTGAGACTTCACCTTGTGATCATGTGAGTCAATGCTCCTTAATAAACTGCCTTTCAAGGCCAGGCCTAGTGGCTCACACCTGTAATCCCAGCACTTTGGGAGGCTGAGGAGGGCAGATCATGAGGTCAGGAGTTAGAGACCAGTCTGACCAATATGGTGAAACCCCATCTCTACTAAAAATTAAAAAAAATTATCCAGGTGTGGTGGTAGGTGCCTGTAATCCCAGCTACTCAGGAGGCTGAGGTAGGAGAATTGCTTGAACCCCGGAGGAGGAAGTTGCAGTGAGCCAAGATTGTGCCACTGCACTCCAGCCTGGGTGACAGAGTGAGACTTGGTCTCAATAAAATAAAATAAAATAATAAACTCCCTTTTAAATATATAACTATTCTATTATTCCTGTCCCTTTAGAGAACCCTGACTACTACAAAAGTCATGCTTTTAAGGTATAGAATTTATCAGTTTTTAGTGTATTTAGTTATGCAATCATTACCACTAATTTTAGAACATTTCATCATTCCCCAAAAACTTTTATTTATCTCATTTTACTTTTAAATTTGCAGTATATACAGACGTTGCTTTCATTTTTGTTAGCACTTATTTCTTTATACCACCTATCTATTACTCTTCTAAAACTTAGGTCCAAGCGTCTGATAAAAGCTAATATACTGGAGCTTGTATGATTGCAATTATCTGTTTTACGGCATATATTCTGAATACACAAATAATATATATTTTAAGTCCTAACTACATAGTACTATGCAATCCAGGAACCATTTGCAATCTTGTTTGTGATTTTAACTGTTTGTAGCATTTTTTTAGACATAGCATCAGAATTGACCCTCTAGATTGAAAATAAGCCTGGGAATTTCATTTTTATTATTTCTATTTGATGAGTACACGGATCCCACGTTACAATATTATGTGGACTCATGACTTCTATAAACATTTGTATATTCACTGAACTTACAAAAAACTTGATTGTAAAGGGAAGGGAATGGGACATGGTATGATGACAACAAAGAGAAAAAGTAGAGTTGAAAACGAAGATACTAAGCCGTGAGGCTATTTATGAATTTAGAATAATGTCCGTTTAATGCCTTGATCTCCATCTTAGCAGTTAAATGTTCTTTTCATTTTCATTCCCTTCAAAGGATTTTTCTACCTCAAAATAACAATAACAGTTCCTTTCAAAATGTGTTTAAGTTTCTACTTGAGTGTCACAGATAAACCTAACAACGTGTATCAGTGTGGAAACTGATTTGATGAAATTAGAACCACCTGAGAAAACTTTGAGACGTTCACTTCATATTTTTAGTATTTTAAAAACATATATCCAAACTTGTTAAAGGGAAAAGTCATTTCAAATAAGTAAATAATGTTCAATCCTGTTTTGAAATCATTTCAATGATTTAGCTATTATACATATCAGTTTCCACTGTTTATCATTCTGCTGCCTAAAACTCCCCACCCTCTTTTTCATTTATGGGTAACTGTTCCTTCCAGGCTCACTTCAAAATTTAATGAAGCCTTTCCTTCCTGTCCAAATGAACCACTAATATATTTGTTCTAGGAATATTTCCATCACTTGTTTTTAAAATAATACTTGGCATGAGAAATAGTTCTCTTGGTGTTTTTTCTTTTTTTAAAAAAAATATGTCTTCTGCTTTTCAAATTAGATTATAAGCTCATTTGTAAATAAAAATATTTGTTTGTGTTTTAATATCCTCGTCTATGTAAAATTATCAATGAATTTTTATTTATGACAATAATTCAAAATGAAAATTGATAATATTCAGAAATATTTTCAAAGATTGTAAATTTAATAATTAACATCAAGCAAGAGTCATAACAGTATTTAGATAAAAGATATTTACTGGGGCTTCTAATTGTCTTGACTTGTTTTTCCTCAGGTAAATACATGGGTCCCAAATAGCATTGTATAGGCTCATCATGTATACTAACATTATCAATGTTCACATTTATGTCAAAAATATCTACAATTAAAACATATTAACTTTATGAAAAGTTTACCTTGGATAAGGAAATTAAGCAATTGTAATCATTTAAACTCTTCTGTATACTTAATTGTAAAAGGTATATCTAGTTAATGGAGAGCACAATAATTTTCTTCTAAAGAATAAAATTAATCCTTTTAGTATTTTAATTTATTTTATAAATCCTTTGCCCTCTTGGGAGCCAAGATTAGTCTCGACAGGATACAGACATTGACTCTGCTTCGAGGACAGAGCTGGAATTAATTTTACTTGTACCATATAAGGCACTAAGAGTCAGAAAGAAGGAAAAATAAAATCTATTTGATAAATTGAAATTTTAAAATTTCAAATCAGGTCACATTGAAATTAAGTCACCAGAAGAAAAGATCTCTGTAGGACTACAGACCTTCAAATGTATACCCAGGAGAAGATTGGATCAGAATGGAGGCAGTTTGAGTTTAAAAATGTAGGAAGATTCTACATTGATTAGAATGAGTACTGTTTGAGTATTTGATTTTGTTCCAATTAAGAGGATACAGATAAGGAAGAATATCTCTCAAACAAGTTGAGTAAATATGATATATTTTTCCATAATAAATTCAGAGATGTCAAATAAAATTTAATATTGATATAGATCCAAATTCATGTACTCTGTGCCCATCTAGAGCACCTGCCTTTCAGTTTCTGAATTCATTGTCATCTTTTTTTGCATATTTTCAGAGTTGTCACTCATGATCATTATCCAAAGTAGTCATTGCATAATATTTTAATTTTTATGACAATTTCGTAAAGTTGGTGGATTGTAATGAGAATATATAAAGTAACATGCACTGGTGAGAAAGTGAAGTACAAATGCTTATATTTACATTTTTATGATATAGAAATTAAAATAAAATTATGTAGCCATTTTTGTGAAAAAGAATTTGGCTCTGAATATTTATGTTAAAACCAGGCAAAGAAAACAGCTTCAGACCATGATTATCTAAGATAAAGGGCCTGGGTTTGCAGATTAATTTCAACATAAGAAAATGAAGTGACAGCTGAGGATCTTTCATGACACACTGCTGATGTGCTGAATGAAGTATGCAGGGTCAGTATAAAGAATGAGGTGAACAAGAAAAGCTTATTTTAGTTTCTTTGTTACAGAATTAAGAAAATTGTATGTGTGTATATATATGTGTGTGTGTATATACACATATGTTTTAGGTAAAATATATATTTTAAAATATTGAAAATCTATTAACATCTAGCAAGAATCATAATATTTAGATAAAAATCTTTCTTGTGGATCTTCTAATTTTCTTGAATTTTTTCAAAACAAGTTTGTATATGTGTGTGTGTGTAATATACATCACATATACACAATATATATACAATATATAATATGATTATATTATATAATTATGTGTATAATTTTGTGTGTATATATGTATATGTAATTATATGATTATATTATATAATTATATTGTATTACAGGATATTATATGATTATATAGTTATATACACATAGATTATACACACATACACACAAACACACCCACACATATAAGTAACAACCTATTTCAAGGCTTGGATTATGACATGAGGAGTCAGAGTAGACAGCAATAGTACGATAGAACAACTTGGCATGTCTTGTTTACTTCTCTATTCCTAGTGACTAGTATACTGCCTGATACATAATAAGGAATTAATAAATACTTTTGAATATTTAAATTTTGAATGCATACTACCAACTCAATGATGATTAAAGTTACTTTATGCTTTTAATTAACTCAATATATTCACTACTGCTGCTTGTATTTGAAAAACAAAACTTTACAAAAAGCGCTGGAATTTATTTATTTTTATTTTTTCATCACGTAATGTAACATTTATTTAAGTATGTAATTAAAACAAGAACAACTGGAACAAACAGGTTAGTGAACAAGCATTAACTCAACAGTGGGCGCAGCAGTGTGTGGATGTATCAGGATCAGAGAGTTGAAGTCTATCTCCAAGAGTTCAGCATACACTGGGCTTCTGTATCTTTTCTTTTTCTGAGACAGGGAATTAATTTCAGAAGCAAAATAAAAATCTAATTAATTTGCTATTGTTTCTTCCCATTGCTAGAAACTATCACTGACATCTACCAAGTAGAGTAGTAGTTAGTCCATTGTGCATCACGCTGTATTTCCCAGGCTGGAGTGCAGTGGCACGTTCATAGCTAACTGGAGCCTCAAAATCCTGGGCTTAAGTTATCCTCCAACGTCAGCCTCTCAAATTAGCTGGAATGTAGGGGTATGCCGCCACATCTAGCTAATTTTTTGATTATTTTATAGAGACGGAGTCCCTCCCCTATTTCCCCCTGACAGACCCCAGTGGATCATGCTCCCCACCCTGTGTCCATCTGTTCTCATTGTTCAACACCCACCTATGAGTGAGGGCATACAGTGTTTGATTTTTTGTCCTTGTGTCAGTTTTCTGAGAATGATGGTTTTCAGGTTCATCCATGTCCCTACAAAGGACACAAACTCATTGTTTTTTATGGCTGCATCATATTCCATGGTGTATATGTGCCACATTTTCCCTGTCCAGTCTATCATCGATGGGCATTTGGGTTGGTTGCAATCTTTGCTATTGTAAACAGTGCTGCAATGAACATTTGTGTGCATGTGTCCTTATAACAGAACTATTCATAATTATTTGGTTATATACCCAGTAATGGGATTGCTGGGTCAAATGGAATTTCTATTTCTAGGTCCTTGAGGAATCGCCACACTGTCTTCCACAATGGTTGAACTAATTTACACTCGCACCAACAGCGTAAAAGTGTTCCTGTTTCTCCACATCCTCTCCAGCATCTGTTGTCTCCAGACTTTTTAATAATCACAATTCTAACTTGCGTGAGATGATATCTCAATGTAGTTTTGATTTGCATTTCTCTAATGACCAGTGATGATGAGCATTTTTTCATATGTTTGTTGGCCTCACGTATGTTTTCTTTTGTAAAGTGTCTGTTCATATCCTTCTCCCACCTTTGAATGGGCTTGTTTGTTTTTTTCTTGTAAACCTGTTTTAGTTCTTTGTAGATTCTGGATATTAGCCTTTGTTAGATGTGTAGATTGCAAAAATTTTTTCCCATTCTGTTGGTTGCTGTTTTACCCTAATGATTGTTTCTTTTGAGGTGCAGAAGCTGTGGAGTTTAATTAGGTCTCGTTTGTCTATTTTGGCTTTTGTTGAAAACGCTTTTGGTATTTTAGTCATGAAGTCCTTGCCTACGCCTATGTCCTGCATGGTTTTGCCTAGATTTTCTTCTAGGGTTTTTATGGTGTTAGGTCTTATGTTTAAGTCTTTAATCCATCTGGAGTTAATTCTAGTGTAAAGTGTCAGGGAGGGTTCCAGTTTCTGCTTTCTGCACATGGCTAGCCAGTTTTCCCAACACCATTTATTAAACAGGGACTCCTTTCCCATTGCTTGTTTTTGTCAGGTTTGTCAAAGATCAGATGGTTGTGGATGTGTGGCTTTGCCTCTGAGGCCTTTGTTCTAGTCCATTGGTCTATATCTCTGTTTCGGTACCAGTATCATGCTGTTTTGATTACTGTAGACTTGTAGTATAGTTCGAAGTCAGGTAGTGTGATGCCTCCAGCTTTGTTCTTTTTGCTTAGAATGGACTTGCCTATGTGGTCTCTCTTCTGGTTTCATATGAAGTTTAAGGTGTTTTTTTCCAGTTCTGTGAAGAAGGTCACTGGTTGCTTGATGGGAATAGCGTTGAATCTATAAATTACTTTGGGCAGTATGGCCATTTTCACAATATTGATTCTTCCTAACCATGAACATGGAATGTTTCTCCATCTGTTTGTGTCCTCTCTTATTTCGTTGAGCAGTGGTTTGTAGTTCTCCTTGAAGAGGTCCTTTACATTCTTTGTTAGTTGTATTCCTAGGTATTTTATTTTCTTTGTAGCAACTGTGAATGGCAGTTCATTCTTGATTTGGCTGTCTTTAAGTCTGTTACTGGTGTATAGGAATGCTTGTGATTTTTGCACATTGATTATGTATCCTGAGACTTTGCTGAAGTTGCTTATCAGTTTCAGGAGATTTTGGACTTTGTCAATGGGGTCTTCTAAATATACTATCATGTTGTCTGCAAATAGAGACAATTTGACTTCCTCCTTTTCCTAACTGAATACCCTTTATTTCTTTTTCTTGCCTGATTGCTCTGGCTAGAACTTCCAATACTATATTGAATAGGAGTTGTGAGAGAGGGCATCCTTGTCTAGTGCCAGATTTCAAAGGGAATGCTTCCAGTTTCTGCCCATTCAATACGATATTGGCTTTTATTATTTTGAGATACATTCCATCAATACCTAGTTTATTGAGAGTTTTTAGCATAAAGGGCTGTTGAATTTTGTCAAAGGCCTTCTCTGTATCTGCTGAGATAATCATGTGGGTTTTGTGTTTGGTTTTGTTTATGTGGTGATGACATTTATAGACTTGCATATGTTGAACCAGCCGAACATGATGGATAAGTTTTTTGATGTGCTGTTACAATCGGTTTCTGTTAAATGTTTAAGTGCAATGAAACATATTAAACTGGATTTCTTAATCTTTAGGAGCTTGAGAAAAGGTAGAGAAGAGTAAAAATGTAAGACTTCCTAGTTGGATACAAATCCACACTGATGTTTCTGGAAGTGAGGTTAAATGGATAAAGCTGAATAAAGGTGAATTCTATTCATCTCAATGAGTTTTGACTCAACTCAGAGGGGAAAAAAGAAGATCTTTTTGTTCTTGATGATAATAATGCTATTACAATAATGATTATCAGATTTAGGCCAACTAGATTAAAAAGTTAAAAGGCTGAAGTTCATTCTACAGTTCAGAGACGTTTCAGTGAGGTCGAATCAGATGCTTAAGAGTCGAAAACATAATAAATAAATTAAAAATATATGATAAAAAGAATAATAAGCCTGCTGTTGACAAGTAAAATATAAGGATTTGGAGCATAGGAGTCAAAGAGTGACTGTTCTTTTCAAGTTTATCTCAATGACAATGATAGAAGAAAGTAATGAACAACAGGATCTAGTCTAAAAAAAAAAGGTTGAATTTAATTTTATACATGCTAAGTTGACATTAATAGTTGATCATTCAAGTATACATTTCCCAAGTCAGGAGGGGGTAAATACTTGGGATCCATCACCTTGAAAAGCAGTAATGCAATAGATGCCTCTTCTACAAGAAAACAATCATCAAAGTGAAGAGACAACTCACAGAATGGGAGAAACTATTTGGAAACTACCCATCTGACAAGGAATTGATAAATAGAATATACAAGGAGCATTAACAGCACAATAGCAAGAAAGCCAAATAATCCATTTCCAACATGGAAAATCTGAAAAGACGTTTCTCAAAAGAAGAAATACAAATGGCAAACAGGTATATGAAAAAATGCTCAGCAACATCACTAATTGTCAGAGAAATACAAATCAAAAGCACAATGAGATATCATCTCACCCAAGTTGAAATGGTTTTTATCATAAACAAAACCATGGATGTTGGTGAGGACGTGGAGAAAGGGGAATCCTTGTACACTGTTGGTGAAATGTAAATAAGTACAGCCACTGTGGAGAACAGTATGGTGCGGGGTCTCAAAAACTAAAAATAAAACTGAGGGAATATATTCTCTTCCTGGGTCCACAAGGTGGCGTAGTTTCAAAGACAAGAGCTTCCCAGTGCCATACTCCCATCTCTCCATCTAGGATCTTAAGGGTCTTTGTTTAAACTTTGGCGCACCGGAACAAAGATCAATCACTCCAGCGGAAATTTAAAGGAACTCCTTTCCTAGACCAGGGGCTTGGATGAGGTGGGAATTCCTCCCAGGTTCCCTTCTTCCACACCTCTTTGGACTCCAATCTCGTGGAAGCTTCACTTGTTCATCTTTTTCTCTCTTCTTTCTCTCTTTCTCTGCCTGAATAAAGCACTTTCTGCAAAACTCTTTGGGGTCTGATATTTACTTAATTGCTCACGGCACCTGGTGTGGTCCCCTCTCCCATTCTTGGGTGTGTGAGAGACAAAGAGCCTGGAAGAACACCCACTCCAGGGAGCTGAGACTACCCTGCTCCCGGGAAATTGGTTAAAGAACTACCATATGATCCAGCTATGTCACTACTGAGGATATATCAGCAAGAAAAGAAATTAATATATTTAAAAGATATCTGGCTCCGATGTTTATTGCAGCACTATTTATTCACAGTAGTCAAGATATGAAATCAACCTAACTGCCCATCAATGGATGAATAGAAAGAAAATGTGGTATAAACAACAATGAAAAATTATTGGGCCATTAAAAGAATAAAATCTTATTATTGCAGCCAATGGATTGACCTGGAGGTCATTGTACTAAGTGAAATAATACAAGCACAGAAAGACAAATATGGCATGCCCTCACTCATATGTGGAAGCTAAAAAATTGATTTTATGGAGATAGGGAGTAGAATGACAGTTGCCAGAGGACAAGAATTGTAGAGGGGTCAGGGAATAAAGGCAAGGGAATAATAGGTACAAATTCACAGTTTGATAGAAGAAATAAGGCCTAAAGTTTGATAGATCAGTAGGGTGGTTATAGCATACAATATCTATTGTATACTTAAAAATAGCTAGAAGAGAATAATTCAAATGTTTCCAGCATAGAAAAGAGATAAATGTTTAGTGTGATGGATATCCTATGTACACTGATTTTTTTCTTTACTAATTCTATAAATATATTGAATTATCACATGTACCCAGAAAACAAGGGACGGAACCAACTCTAAAATGAGAAATATATAAAATGGAATAATGATTAAAAGAAAATTCTTAACTAAAAAATACAGTTATTCCTAGAACTACTGAAGATAAAATTGTGATTCCAATTAGGTTTAGAGTAAAAGAAAAATGATATCAGCATTTATTTCAGCAATTGTCTTTATTTTCATGTGATTCTTCTACATCCTGCATATTGTAAGTTTTGGAACAATAAAAATAGCCTAGATTAAGAGCTAGTCTGGTAAATATTTGGTTTGCAAAATAATTTGCTTTTATGGTATCTCTGCTTCAGCTGTACTGTCTAGGCAAAGAACACAAACATTATAATCACCACTTTAAGCTTTAAATTGAAAACATTTTATTGGTTGACTAAACTTATCATCCATTAGGAATGTCCACATCTGGTCAGATGGGGATTTCACTGTTTGCATTCCCCAATGCTCACTGCTGTGTTAAGATACTTTGCTGGCTAGCTTACTAAGATTTGCTTTTTTGTTGCTACCCAATGTACAGACTTCTATAGTATATACCTCCCTGAAGCAGTTTCTTTCTGATACCATCTGGTAATGAGAGGATTATTTACAGTACATAAAACCATGGCATCTGGAAAGGAAAACTAATCTGTTAACATCATATCCACTACCAGGAATGATTGCATTTCTATTTTATTTGGGGGAAATTTTTCAATACTAAAACAAGATTAAAAAGAACCAGTATTAAGTAAAAATGTGATTAAGTAATAGCAATCACATTTTTTTTTGGTTTCATCCATATAAACTTATTAGGAAAAATGTTCAAATAATTTAAAGTATTTGTATAATTTTAGTGAGATTTAAGGCAAACATTTGAAGAGTGAAGGAAGTAAGTTTGAAATGAATGTCAACATTATTCTTTAAAATAAATTTGGAGGTTGTGACAAGACCTCTATCCCATATATGTAGCTTTTTGTCACGTCTGAAGAGCAGTTCAAGACACCAGAGCCCCTGAATGTGGTGGTCAGCTGTGAAAGTGCTTACTGATTATGTATTCTAGGGAGGAATAAGAGATGCACTCATTCTCTCAGGTCCCTATCTCTGTATTTACTGTGTGCCCTGCATTGTTGTAGGCACTAGGAGACAGTGCTGAATATAGAGATGGTTCATGCCCTCTTGGGCTTACATTCCAGTGAAGGAGGAACAAAATGATGCAAATAATGTAGATGCTGCAAAATAAATTAAATAGAATGAGTTGAGTAAGTAATATGATGGGGGAGTAATGGCATGGTCGAGGTGAGATGGCTAGTGAAAACAGGTTAGTCCAAGGAAGGCCTATATTAGGATGTGAATTTAAGATGGCTTCTGATTGAATAATAAGAAACAACCCTGCAGATAACTTGGCAAAGGTTTTTGGGAGCAAAGACATTGAGCCCTGGTTAACGAAAAGACTAGGAAGTATCAAGGAAAATAAATGGAGTAAAGAAAGATTGCTGTGAAATCAGACTATTGGACTAAAGAAAGGAAGCGTTTAGTACTAGGACAGAGTTGACCATTTCTCAACAAACTGTTCTGTCACTTTTTAAAAAGAATCCTAGTTTTTGTGATTTGTAATTTTTTCACTTTTACTGATTGGGAAGAACTTCTAGTATTTAGTGAGCAAAGGCCACAGAGGCAGTGCATAGAACAGTCCTGCATATCAAATAATTTCTTCATAGAACACACAAACTATAAATAGTCTGTGGACAAAACTTATCTCAATTCTAGGAGTCTGTACATCTAATTATGATATTACTGAAAACAAAATTTTCAGGAACTTTCACCCAAGAGGCTAACAATTTAGGAGAAAATCAGTGTATAGATGAAAGATTAATTACAATAAAGTATCTTATTGATCCTAATAAGCATTAGAATTTGTTCATTCAGACATCCTATCTAGTCTATCAGTAAGTGCATAATTTTGAGGCCACAGTACTAAAAGTAAATAAGCTGAAAATAATGTTGCTGATTTATTATATATCTCTATTTATACATTTATATCCATGTCTGTGTCTACATGCATTTATGGTATATGTTCACTTTAACATGTTAACATCTTTGTTGAGAACAGAGCTAGGTATTTCACACCTTAATTTTTTCACTTTGGTAGTCAATAATGTGTGATTTTGGCCTGGCCCGTTTTTATTTTACCCTTTTCCTCATCATAGACAAGTAAGTCTAATTTATCATTACTTATCTTAATAAATGTTTATGATTCGATGCCCACTTATCTTTGCTTTTCATTTTCCTTTATTTCACATGAAGATTAACTTCTAGGCATCATAAATTAAATAAAAAATATATGCTTTATAAACTGGTGAAAACATCTATTTAATTAAACATTTTAGGATGACCATGCCATAGGATTCATAAAGGTTAATTTTATCTGTGAATTTCATTTTAGAATAGTAAAGAGGAAAATGTCAAATTATTTATTAGTTGAAAGGTGCTTGTGTCTGATGAAACTGAAAAATTACAGAACAGAAACATCTAATTTAGAAGATGCATTTTGGACTTGTTTTTGTGCAGCTGTAGTCAAATTCCAAAGTAATTAGAATTTTAGCTCATGTCAATAAAAGCCCTTTAAAAGAGTGCTTGATTCAGGCTAGAAAATTGTTAACATTACATCAAAGCTCTTTCTCAAGTTTTTATACATGATATGAGAAACTTTAACCCTCACATGATTAATTTTATTTGTAAATATTGAGAGACAAATGTAAATATTGAGAGACAATAAAGAAGAGTTACTCTTTTTATATTCTCTTATAGACTTTAATTGAATATGGAGTTTTCAATTTTTTTATACCAATTATTCTTTTAAATTACCCAGATATAAAGTTCTAGGTACAGATTAGAGATTAAATTTTATAATTTATTTGCACATAATCCTAAATAATAGTTTATAAAAATAAGCAATTGATTAATTTTCCTCATGCTGTGCGTGGTTTATATTTCTGGCCAATGGGGAACTCTATGTGGGCAAGTATATATGTAGCACACACAATGAAGGAAAATCCAAAACAGTATAGATCATTCAATACAGTTTTCCAAAGTCAGATGAGTTTCCATACATCTCAACAGTATGGGAAATTTACCAAGTCAAAGGCAGTCTAGAATTGATATTTTCCCCCCTCCCAAAAGCTGAATAAACTTCTAAAACCCTTTCTTTGTGTCGGTATAACACAAAATGAATAGCTTGTACAGACACAATTTGCACAGGCATCAGCCATGTTGGAGAACAGAGTCTCCTTTTTTATTGCATGAATTTGGAGAATTAAGAATTATTGAGAATATATATAAGAATTATTAAGAATAATAGCAGCTAAAATGTACATACAAGTATTTAATGAACATTCGTTTTAACCTTCTGTTGTGAAGAATATATGGGATGTTGTAGAGAGACTAAAGAAAGGATGCACAGTGAGAAAACTGAGCAGCCAGGACACAAGAGCAGGTATAAATAAATGTATTGACAATTGCATCATGAGGCTGGATTGGCACTGAAATAGGATGTATGGGATGTATCCACAGTAAATCTGATATGTAGCCACACGTTATATGATTTAACACACGCCTTCTCCTTCTTGTTTACTAACTTGCACATATTTTCATTGACAATTATGACTATAAAAAGTACCTCATATAATTATTTTATCATTGGCTTCCAGAGTAAGTAGAGTAGTTAAGAACCAAGAGCCTGACTGATAAATGAATAAAAGGTTTCATAGTTATTTATTGAATTCTTATTGCACATGTGTAATTTTCTAACAACCATACGATACTGATACTAACTTCTCTGCTATACTTTTAATGAAGTTGATGAATTAAGATCACACAATTGTAACTAATGCTAGGTTTTGAGATGACTTAATCAGACTCCAAAATCCGTAATCTTCACTGTAGTATGCTGTCTCCAGAAACCTGAATTCAAGTTTCTATTCCATTAATCTTTGCGAGAGATGTTATATTAAACTAATATATTTATAAATATATAAATGTATTTATTATAATATTTATATATCAATATATTATACATATATTAATTTAATATATTAATTTAATATATGTATAATATAACTATTAAATGCAAATTACAAAGTTGTGCTTGACATATAGTGTTCAGAAAGTCTTAACTATTTCCTATTTGTCAACCAATATTTTAGAAAAGTTCTACTGAACTTTTTCAAGTGTTTTGGTGACACATTCATTTTTTTCTATCGATCACTATTAGCTTTTATTTATTTATTTATTATACTTTAAATTCTGGGGTACATGTGCAGGACGTGCAGGTTTGTTATGCAGATATATATGCGCCGTGGTGGTTTGCTGCACACATCAACCTGTCATCTACATTAGATATTTCTCCTAATACTATCCCTGCCCCCACCCACCCCTCCCTGACAGGCCCCAGTGTGTGATATTCCCCTCTGTTGTGTCCATGTGTTCTCATTGTTCAGCTCCCACCTGTGACTGAGAACATATGGTGTTTGGTTTCCATTCTTGTGTTAGTTTGGTGAGAATGATGGTTTCCAGCTTCACCCATGTCCCTGCAAAGGACACGAACTCATCCTTTTTATGCCTGCATAGTTTTCCATGGTGTATATGTGCCACATTTTCTTTGTCCAGTCTATCATTGATGGGCATCTGGGTTGGTTCCAAGTGTTTGCTATTGTGAACAGTGCTGCAGTAAACATACGTGTGCATGTGTCTTTATAGTGGAGTGATTTATAATCCTTTGGGAATATACCCCGTAATGGGATTGCTGAGTCAAATGGTATTTCTAGTTCTCGATCCTTGAGGAATCGCCACACTGTCTTCCACAATGGTTGAACTAATTTGCACTCCCATCAACAGTGTAAAAGTGTTCCTATTGCTCCACACCTTCTCAAGTATCTGTTGTTTCCTGACTTTTTAATGATTGCCATTCTAACTGGCATGAGATGGACAGATTGCAAAAATCTTCCATTCTGTAGGTTGTCTGTTTACGTTGATGACAGTTTATTTTGCTTTGCAGAAGCTCTTTAATTTAATTAGATCCCATTTGTCAATTTTGGCTTTTGTTGCCATTGCTTTTGGTGTATTAGTAATGAAGTATTTGCCCATACCTATGTCCTGAATGGTATTGCCTAAGTTTTCTTCTAGGGTTTTCAAACGGTCTAGGGTTTTCTAAAATGGTCTTATACTTGAGTCTTTAATTCACCTTGAGTGAATTTTTGTAAAAGGTGTAAGGAAGGGTTGTAGATGTGTGGTGTTATTTCTGAGGCCTCTGTTCTGTTCCAATGGCCTATATATCTGTTTTGGTACCATGTTGTTTTGGTTACTGTAGCCTTGTAGTATAGTTTGAAGTCAGGGAGTGTGATGCCTCCAGCTTTGTTCTTTTGCTTAGGATTGTATTGACTATGTGGGCTCTTTTTTGGTTCTATATGAAATTTAAAGTAGTTTTTTCCAATTCTCTGAAGAAAGCCAACGGTAGTTTGATAGAAGTAGCATCAAACCTATAATTTATTTTGGGCAATATGGACATTTTCACAATATTGATTCTTCCTATCCATGAGCATGGAATTTTTTTCCATCTATTTGTGTACTCTCTTATTTCCTTGAGCAGTGGTTTGTAGTTCTTTCTGCAGAGGTCCTTCACATACCTTATAAGTTATATTTGTAGGTATTTTATTCTCTTTGTAGCAATTGTGAATGGGAGTTTACTCATGATTTGGCTGTTTGTCTGTTATTGATGTATAGAAATGCTTGGATTTTTGCACATTGATTTTGAATCCTGAGTCTTTGCTAAAGTTCCTTACCAGCTTAAGGAGCTTTTGGGCTGAGATGACGGGATTTTCTAAATATGCTATCATGTCATCTGCAAACAGAGACAATTTGAATTCCTCTTTTCCTATTTGAATACCCTTTACTTCTTTCTCTTGCCAGATTGCCCTGGCCAGAACTTCTAATACTATGTTGAATAACAATGGTGAGAGAGGGCATCCTTGTCTTGTGCCAGTTTTCAAAGGGAATGCTTCCAGTTTTTGCTCATTCAGTATGATATTGGCTGTGGATTTGTCATAAATAACTCTTATTATTTTGAGATATGTCCCATCAATACCTAGTTTGTTGAGAGTTTTTAGCATGTAGGACTGTTGAATTTTTTCAAAAGTCTTTTCTGTATTTATCGAGATAATCATGTGGTTTCTGTTATTGGTTCTGTTTATGTGATGGATTACGTTTATTGGTTTGTGTATGTTGAACCAGCCTTGTATCCCAGGGATGGAGTTGACTTGATCATGGTATACAAGCTTTTTGATGAGCTGCTGGATTCTGTTTGCCAGTATTTTATTGAAGATTTTCACATGGATGTTCATCAGGGATATTGGCCTAAATTTTTCTTGTTTGTTGTGTCTCTGCCAGGTTTTAGTATCAGGATGATGCTGGCCTCATAAAATGAGTTACGGAAGATTCCCTCTTTTTCTGTTGTTGGAATAATTTCAGAAGGAATGGCACCAGCTCCTCTTTGTACCTCTGGTAGAATTTGGGTGTGAATCCGTCTGGTCCTGGACTTATTTTGGTTGGTAGGCAATTAATTGCTTCCTTAATTTCAGAACTTGTTATTGCTCTATTCAGTTATTTGACCTCTTCCTAGTTTAGTCTTGAGAGGGTGTATGTGGTGACACATTCTTAAATGTGTATGGTCCCAGACACAGGCCAGCCAATTCCCACACACTCACTTAAATTAAAAACTAACAATAATGTCCCCAATAGTAATTGTTAACAATTCTAGTGAGATTTTAACTATATTCTGATTAGGATGTCAAACTGTTTCATAGTCAGAATATCAGTTTGAAAACCATATTTCTCTGAGATGTTAAGTGCACATTAGGACAAAAGCAAAAAAAGTTTTGTTAAAAATATGATCAATCTTGAAATTAATTTTATTCAGGTTGGCTACTCTACTGTCCTCACATAAAATAACTTCCTTATTGCCATAACCTAAGCTTGACAATGTATTTGGCTAATTGTGTCATACTTCCTTTTCAAAATTGATAAATATTTTCAATGACAATATAGGTTAAAGAAATATACATCAAGTTTAATCTTATTGTAATATGTCACTATAAAATATACCCTAAAGTAACATGGGGTCTGTCAGACATATCTCCATTTTTTTTAACATTTATTGGATCATATGTTGTTACTCTTGTAGAAAAAGCATCATTCTCATCAGAGATTTAGAAATACTTAAACAGAAAAATATATGTAAATTTTGTGAGAGGCTTTAAATCTTTAACTCCAAGGTCTTGTTTGAAAATGTGTGTGAATCAAAACATGTTACTTTAGGGCAATAGCATGCTGATTCTCCAAAGGATGGGAGAAAGGAAGAAAACTAGAAACAGGGAAATCTTAGAATGCACGTAATTCTCTTACTTTGGGATTATTATCGGCTCTTGTATTAGGGTTCTCTAGAGATATAGGACTAATAGAATAGCTGTATATGCAAGGGAGTTTATTAAGGATTATTGACTTGCATGCTCACAAGGTGAAATCCCACAGTAGGCCGTCTGCAAGCTGAGGAGAGCAAGGAAGCCAGTCTGAGTCTCAAAACCTCAAAAGTAGAGAGGCCAATAGTGCAAACTTCAGTCTGTGTCCAAATGCCCAAGAGCCCCTGGCAAGCCACTGGTATGGGTCCAAGATTCCAAACACTGCAGAACTTGGAGTCTGATGTTTGATGGCAGGAAGCATCCTGTGTGGGAGTGAGATGGAGGCCAGGAGACTTAGCCAGTCTAATCCTTCCACGTTCCTCTGCCTGCTTTTATCCTAGCTGGGCTGGCAGCTGATGGTGCTCACCGGGTGGGTTGCCTCTCCTAGTCCACTGACTCAAATGTTAATCTTCTTTGGCAACAAGCTCCCAGACACACCCAGGAACAATACTTTGCATCCCTCAATCCAATCAAGTTGACAGTATTAACCATCAGAGCTCTTGAATGAAACATGAGTTTATATATGTCTCCAAGGAAATCTAAGCAGGTTAGAGAGCATCAGAGTGGAACCCTGGGCAAAAGTAAAATTATTAACATGGTAGTTGACAGCACAATTCCTGGAAATCTTCTTAGAGAAAGATTCCAGCTAGACTATGGAGAGAAGGGTTCATGTTTTGAAAGCAAGGGAACTTGCAGACCCTGGGAAAAGGTTCAAGCTCCCAGAAAGACTGGATGTAATTCAGAACAGGGATCCAGCCCTAACAGTTAGATAGGGGCCTGATAGGGAGTCTGGAATATATGCCTAGGGAACCAATGGAGAAGAACAGTCATAAATTCTTCAAAAGAAGGTGGAAAACAGGACAGATTCAGTGAAGACACAAACATATTATGTATTCTAGCTCTAGTCTGACCTCCAGAAACACAACTAGGATAAGCCATTGAAAAGGAAACACTTCCTAATACAGCTTCTCACTTGGTCAATAACTGAGTGGTGCATAAATTTTTGCCCTGGAGTGGGATAAAACTGGGTCTGGCAGGAATTAATATTGAATACTGTCATCATTATGTACAGAATCTTTTATAATATCATATATATTAGAAATGTAAGTTGATGTTTTAAATTAATGTAGTTTATAACCAAAAACAAGTTTACAAATGTGTATTTAAACCGAGATTCTTAGAAAATAAACGTTGAGGGGTAAACATAATTGCCAAATTTCATTTCAGTCCCAGAGAAGCAGTAAGGAAAATAATTCAGACTTCATACTACAGATCTCTAATCTTTTTTTTTTTTTTTTTCTGAGNTTTTTTTTTTTTCTGAGACAAAGTCTTGTTCTCTTGCCCAGGCTGGATTACAGTGGCGATCTCAGCTTTCCTGGGCTCAAGTGATTCTTCTGCCTCAACCTCCTGAGTAGCTGGAACTATAGGCGCATGCCACCACGCCAACTAATTTTTGTATTTTCTGTAGCGACAGGGTTTCTCCATGTTTGTCAGGCTGCTCTCAAACCTCTGACCTCATGTGATCCACCTGCATTGGCTTCCCAAAGTGCTGGGATTACAGGTGTGAGCCACCACACTGGGTGCCTAATCTCTTATCTGAAGCCCTTAGAGTCCAATATATTAATTTTCAGAAAATTCTAGGCATTTATAAAGATATTAAAGTACAATTATTGCATTTTTTTGAAACATCTAGAATGGACGTCTAGGGAAGTTACCACTTCATCAAATAAAAAGGAAGTATAATAATTGAGATTAGGAGTTGAGTCCTCACTAGGAATTGTATTTCTATACCTGCATTTCAGAAAACCCTCAAGACAACATTCATTTAAGATTGTCTGATACAACTCTCATAGATGACACAGAAACTGTCCAAAAAACTGTACCATGAACAAGCCTCAAAGGAACATCAGTTTTCTGCCTTAACCTCACCCTGCATTGCCTGTTCCTTTTCAGAACTCACCTACTATTACTCTAACCCTGTAACCCTCTCTAGCCACTCTAACCTCCTAGTAAGTTTTCATACACCAGATGCACTTCTCCTTTTAACATCTAGCTAGCTGTTCTTTCTGCTGAAATGCTCTTTTCCCAGATAACTTCATAGGTAATTCCTTCATAGGCTTCAAGTTGTTGCTTAAATATTACCTCCCAGTGAAATCTATATAACCATTTTACCTAAAACTGCAACACAGAAAGGAAATTGCTAGATCACATGGTAGTTCTATTTTTAACATTATGGAGAACTTCCATGCTGTTTTCCATAGGATTTATAAAAATGTTCAACCCCACCAACAATGCATCATAGAGTTCCAATTTTCAATTTCTCCATGTCTTCAGACTTGTTATTTTCTCTCTCTCTCTGTTTCTCCCTCTTTTAGAAGGGGTTTGGGGGCAGATAGTGGACATCCTAATGGGTGTGAGATGATATCTCATTATGGTTTATATTTGCATTTTCCTATGATTAGTGATGTTGAATATTTTTTCATATGCTTGCCAGCCATTTGGACATCTTCATTGGAGAAATATATAAATGTCTATTCACATTCTTTTCTTTTTCTTTAATTGAGACATTTTTTGTTGTTTCTGAGTTGTAAGAGGTTCCATTTATTCTAGATATTAATTTAACCCCTTATTAGAAATATAATTTGCAAATATTTTTCTCATTTTACAGGTTGCCTTTTTACTTTGTTCTTTCCCTTAATGAGAAGTTTTAAAAGTTAATGTGTTCCCACAAAACTATCTCAAAGAGACATTTGCATGCCCATGTTCATTGCAGCAATATTCACAATAGGATATGCTGGTCACATGAATGACTTAATAAAATGCATTTAGGGGACAGTACCTAGCATAAACATTATTTTTATGAGAATTTCAGCTGGAGGATGAGCAGAACAGTTGTCAAGGAATAACAAAATCTTGTAGTCATCATCTAGTTCAGCTTCCCTGCAGTAAGCTTAATCTGCTGTCAGAAAAGATGTCCCTGGTGATCCATGCTTTTCTATTAGCATAATAATGGACCATAAAAAAAAGTCACTTCTTGGAAACAGGACTCAAAATTTTGCCTATCAAGGCAAGTATACACTCATGTATTCCTGCTGCATTGACACATCTTGGCACAATTATTCTGTTCTTGGCATTTTAAGCTTCTGTAGGGACTATCTCATCAGCTGTAGTCAATGTTTTTCTAGGACAATAACACCAAGGCAGTTATGTTTTGTCAGCATTATAGAGTTGTTCTGGCAACAGGTTTTCATTAGTGATGACCTTGGCGAACTCATTAATGAATTTCACCACTGCTATGTGACCAGCTGATGCTTTATCAACACAAATCTTTAAAAATTTAATTCTGTGTTCTTTTCTTAATTTTCTGCAACCAGCCTGTTGAATATTCACAGCTCCCTTCAGTTTATCATGATAGATCTTATTTCATGATCAGCATATAATTAAGTGGTATGTGCTCATTGTGACACTGATGGATCCACTCTTTTAATACATGATGAAGATCTCCATTTTTTAGCTTAATGCAGTGTTTTCCTATCTTTCATTAACTTCTGCTCATTGTTTTCCACATGAAACTTGAACAGTTCATCTTTCCGTTTCTTCAGGTCATATACAGTGGTCATTCCAACACCATACTCTTCTGTAAGATGTTTCACACTTACACCACTGTCCAGTTGCAATGACTTGACTTTTGGTGCTATAGATAATGGTAAGTTCTTCCTCTTTTTGTTATCACTCTCACTCATGGGGATATCTGCAGGCCTTTTTGATATTTTCAACAACATCTTTACATCACAGAGCAGATAATAAGCAAAAACAGTGACTAATGCATGTAGGTCTTGGCTCAAACTGGCATATCATGGGGAGACTGTTATTGGTGCATGCAACATGGACATGTGCCATTTTATGACCCTTTTGGGGCATGCTTACATGGGGGAATCTGGGCATGTGCAGAAAAGAAATATTGCAACTGAAGGTGGCCACAAGGGTCTTTTTTCTCTTGTCGACATTAAGTGAATTGTGTATTGTGCACCTTTACCCATCACGTAAGGTCAGGGGTAAAACTTTCTACTAGTAAGCATTATGTTGACACTTAAAAAGTTTTGGATTTTGGAGCATTTTAGATTTTGGATTTTCAAATTAGGGACGCTGAACATGTACCACTATTAGGAGCTAACATTCTACTGCCCAATACAAATTGCAAACAGTTCTGTGTATTAAGTCATTTGATTTTCTCAACTACCAAATTGATATTTTCAAAAAAATTATGATTCACATGTTATAGGTGAGGAAACTGAGGCAGAGAAAAGCTAAATGATCAAAGATTGGCCGGGTGTGGTAGCTCACTCCTGTAATCCCAGCACTTTGGGAGGCCGAGGCATGTAGATCACAAAAGTCAACAGATAAAGGCCATCCCGGCCAACATGGTGAAACCCTGTCTCTGCTAAAAATAAAAAAATTAGGCGGTTGTGGTGGTGTATGCCTGTAGTCTCAGCTGCTCGGGAGGCTGAGGCAGGACAATCACTTGAACCCAGGAGACTGAGGTTGTAGTGAGCTGAGATCGTGCCACTGCATTGCAGCCTGGTGACAGAGCGAGACTCTGTCTCAAGAAACAAAAAAAACATCAAAGATCAAGTCACATAACTAACAAATGATGGTACCAGGAGTATAAACTTCATTCCAAAAGAGTAGGAAACATAACCCACATGTCTCCAGAGTCTTGTGCAGTGTGTGGCACTTACGGTGCTCAATTAATAAATGAACAAATGAATGAGTATAAGTTTAAGAAACAAGATGTGGAGGTTTGCATACCATGTTTTCTTGCTTGGCAGCATCTAAATAGTGATGCAAGATCAGAAACAGATAATTTGACAAGTTATCTGATGAGTCTTATTTCTCAGTAAAGACTTAGATTATGTCCACATGGATATAATAAATATTCTACAGCATATTGAATCTTCCCTTTATTCTGCTTTCAGTGAAATGAAGCATAATATTATATCATTTATTTGATCTCAGAGACAAAAGTAAAATTAGGTTAATTGGGTACGAAATGTATTCAGAACTTAACATCGAGGATTCCTGTACTCAGTTAATAGATAAAATCATCGGGTATGTTTAAATAGATGCAATTCACTTACATTTGAAGAAGAAATAATAGTAAAATTTTGTATAATTAAAGGTAAAATAGGTAATATGAGATCATTAGAAATATTTGCAATTGAGAGAAACCAAAGAAGAAACAGAAAACCAGGTTAAGCTTATTTTTTGAAGTGATAAAGAATAGGGGGAAAATGATGAAAATGACTGTGGTGGGGCTTAGATAAAGGGATCTAAGAGTCTTTCAATATCTTTAAAGCATTTAAAATGTACATTAAGTTTTGAATTCCTCTGAGAAACTTACAGAAAAAATTGAAATCAACTAATTTTACGTCTCTAATTTTTCTTCCCTCAAGACAAAACACTATTTTATTATAGAAAAATATACTTTGATCTTTTAGGTAAACATTTGTCACAGACTAAGATAACAACTTTATATGATTCTCATATATTTTCATGTTACCAGAAAAGTCTGAAGTTGATTTCAAGGTCAAAGCTATCAAAGAAGTAAGATACAATGATTTACTTTTATTTTCAATCCTGTACAAAAGCAACTTATATTAATTCTAAAAAGAAAAAAGCTAAAAATATATAGTTCAATATTTACATATTTTCTTCATAACAAAAATGATGTTTAATATTATTAGTCAAAAGAGAAATGGGAAAAAATTGGGAGGTAAACTGAAAAGCAAATGCAATTTAATTGTTTAAAAAATATTCTAAAAATAAAGTATTTTAAAATGTGAAGCAGTTTTACAGTGTAACACTATTTAAAATATTTTGCTCTCTAGTATTTCACATAACATGAATCATTGCTGGTAGTTTTATAGGAGTAAATAATTCATGTAAATAACTGTATGTGAGATAAATCACATAGCCTTTGACAGATTTTCTTCATTAATATGTATCAGTGCAAGTTGAATATTGTACTCTTCCTGTCCTCAAAAGATCCTTGGAATTAAAAGTGGCCTCTTAAATCTACAAATGCAACTTATTCCAATTCCATTATCTCAAAATTGTGAAGATGAAAAGACTTGTCTCACAGGAAAAAACACTTTAGGTGAATTAAGTACTGTTTGACAGTCGGCACAAATGCAGAGACATTAGGCTGTTACGTGGTCACATGTGTATACACATGTTTAGTGTTAAGGCCATAAAGCAAACATTAGCAATCAAGAACATCAAATTGATTTGGGAGCATATGTCTTCCAAGATCCCACGAAATCTGGACAACAGCTTGGGAAAGATTCAGACAAGCTCTTACACAGTATGTCTCATTGTCAGTTGCAAGAGACCGTGCTCATATGCTAAACTCACTCCGAGAGTACCTACAAATCCATCTGTACCTTTGATAGAACCAAGAAGTGAAAATTTAAAAAAAAAAATCTCTGTGTCATCATCCTTGACCAGAAGACAGCAATCAGTAAGCTTCATCAAACTCAACTGGCACTTCTGACACATTTAGAGACATTAGTGCAAAATTTGCTATTATGCATTCCTGTATGTGCAGACTCACATTATCTTAGTTGCATGGTATGAGGTATTTGCACATATGCCTACAACATGTTCCCACCAGGCACAGTAGGTCATCTTTGGCAGCTCAGGAACAATAACAATGCTGTTTTGTTTGGTTGTTATGGTTTTAGACAAAACTTGTCATTTATGCACAAAATTTTCCAAGCTTCTCATTTATGTGTAAAATGAGATCTGCACAATTGTGATCATCTAGATAATTTATACCAAAATATCACCTATTTAGAGCAGTGGCTTTCACATTTTTTTTTCTATTTTTGCAATTAAGAAAATTTTTTCAAACACATCTTGCACAGATGAATCAGATAGAGAAATGGTGTGTTGACACAATAGGTAGGATGCAAAGGGTGGGAGCTTCACCTTCTTCAGGGGCTATTTCATTATTAAGCAGCCCCTGAAGTACCTCTTAATTACTTTGGGGAGCTGTGCAGCGCTCTGAAAATTACAGAAGCCCAGAATGGCAGAAAAAGCAGTATTATTCTTTTCCTGGGTTAGACTAATTCAGTCAATGAAGCCATTACTGTAATGACACAATAATTAAGGAAGGACATTTGATATTATATTGGTACAAAAGTAATTGTGATTTTTGCCATTAAAAGAAATAACCTGAAAACCTATAACTTTCAGGCACAGAACATTTCTCCTGAGGAATTAGTTAGTACTCATCTTTGGTGTAAGACCCATATTAATGTGGCTTTTGGCATTTTAAAATAATTAGACATTGTATTAGCCATCATCAATCATCACCATAAGGCAGAACTTACATTCTGTAGTAAAAATGGGCAGCTTGAAGTTTCAATTCAAACCAGGGAGTGATTTGAATTCTCACTCTTATAATGAATTCTGGGATTATTATATGTGCATGCAATCCTCAGAAGTAAAAATATACCTGATCCTGAAATTTTAAGAGAGTAATTTTATCTGCAATAGAGCCATCTGAGTTTCTGAGATTCCTTCCTCCTTTCAACTCACATGACAACATTTGACAAAAAAACAGGCAATCCCCTCAACCACATTTTGTGAATGAAAATGAGTTTTTAAAATGCATTTCTAATGAAACAATACAATTACCATATATTAAAATAAGAGCTTGAGCAAGGTTGTTTTTCTCCTCAAGTTTAAAAAGCTGCTCCCTTGCTCTACTCTGAGCTTCATCACTGAAAAGTAGAAACATTCTGACATGTTACATATCGTTCTGCATCCCAGGACTCGAAATTGAGAACATAGTTGGGCATGATTACTGGAAACTCTTATTGGGGAGAATCACATTGCAGATGTAAGTTCATTGGTCCAGTGACATGAAAAGTGTCTGCTACTAAATGTAGCTTATGTAAGGCCTAAGCTGTAATTTTAAATGATTTCTAAAAATGCTTGTATTTCTTCCAAGAATGCTGGATAAGAAACTCTCATTTGACAGGCCAAAACACTATGGCAATGATAAGCTGTAGTCTTCTGTTGTTTAATACCTTAGATTTTGGTTAGGACCAGATCTGGGGAAGAGATAAAGAAAACAGAAAGCTGTAAGAATTGAGCCTGAAGTACTCATGTTATTAATCTGGTGGTGTCCTATGAAAGAATAGATACCAGAATGCAAGATGGGGCATCAGGACAGATAATACAGTACCTTAAAATATTCTGCAGAACTAGAATTCTATTTTCTTTATTTATGGAAGGAGAAGCAGTGGGATGTACTCACTCAATTTTTTCACTATAGTGTGTTTCCTATAGTCAAAGGAAACTATAGTAACCTAACTCAGAGGTTCTAGGAAAGCAAGGGGCTGACTTTATGTGAGCAGTCTTGAAAAAAAAAGACATGTTTACATTTTGTTTTAATTTAAAGCACCTGTATTGTTAGGGAAAATGCTCACTTTGACTTTTCTGCGTCTATATTTGTGTTAGGTTATTTCTCATGTTGCTACAAAAAATAGGTGAAACTGAGTAATTTATTAAAAAAAAAAGAGGTTAAATTGGCTCACAGTTCTGCAGGCTGTACAGGAAGCATGATGCTGGCATCTGCTCGGCTTCTAGGGAGACCTCAGGAAACTTGTAATCATGGCAGAAGGCAAAGGGGGAATAGACACTTCACATGGCTGAGGCAGGAGCAAGAGAGAGATGGGGGTCTGCTACACACTTTTAAACAAATAGATCTCATAAGAACTCGCTCAGTACCACAAGGAGAGCATTGAGAAGATGGTGCTAAACCATTCATGAGAAAATGCCCCAGTGATCTAATCATCTCTCACCAGGGCCCACCTCCAACATGGGGATTACAACAGAGCATGAGATTTGGGTGTAGACACAGATCCAAACCATATCAATATTTATTCTCCACTATATAAGAGCTCATGAGGGATAGGCTTCTTAGCAAAGTGTCTGTAAATATCACTGTAGGTTTAGGACCAAGCACAATTAGTTCCCTAAATGTGACCTGTGGCCAACACCTTTTGCAATCGCTAACATTTAACCCAGATCTAAGGAGTCGAAAATGCCAGTGTCAGTCAACTGTGAGATGATCCTCTTACAGAAGTGAATAGAACAAAGTGAGTATAATTTGGGGTATATCATGTTTCAAAACTTCAGGTGCATGTTCTTGTTGTTGTATCATGGGCACTCACTTCCCTGCATATTAGGTGAATTTTGCCTGCTGCTTTATATTTTTAAAATTGGGTCTATGGGCTTCTATGAAGACAATAGTTTCTGCGACTTTCTTGAGAGGTACTTTTCCTTCACTCCTGAGTGTACAACCACCCCAAACCATTTAAAACTAAACTTCCAGCTTGGAATGTCTTGGGGGAGCATGAAGTTCATCTGTAAACACATATGAGCACTATCTAGTATGGATAACTTCTCATGGAAATGATTATTTTTTTTTCTCTTTTATTTAACTATGTGGCAAGGTCTAAGGCAAGCAATTTCCCTTGCTGATTTGTGTATGTGTGTGTGGTGGTAGAGCTGATTTCTAGTTTACCCCATATATTGCAGAGCTTCATACAGAGGATGTCTTCTTGCACTCTTAACATTGGACAAGCTCTGAATTTTTTTTTTTTTTTTTTTTTTTTTTTTTTTTTTTTTTTTTTTTTTTTTTTTTTTTTTTTTTTTTTTCTGTCCATTGTGCTTTGCTAAGACAACTCTCTGGGATTCAAAACATTCTCCAAGGTTGCAGACACCTTTGACCCTCTTTCTACCTCTCAATCACATTTTTGGCCTTTCAAGTATTACTTGCTAGATTATCAATTTGTTTTAAAAGACTTTCTACATTATTTATCATATTTAATTAATTTCATTGAGGGTATACCTATTAATCCTAATAAATAATATTGTGGCTATCACTACTGCTTTTACTACCAAGCTCCTGAGAAACAGATATTTAGTAATTCTGTATACACTTTATTTTTTAGCGTTTAAATAAGAAAGTTCTTGAGAGATAAAGGGGTTGGATAATGCTTCTCTTTTTACAATACTTCTACTGGCAGACAGAAATGGGTTAAGGAGTGAACACAGAAAAGAGTTGGGAATTTTAATAAGAAAGTAAAAAGTTCAAGAAAAGAGGCAAATGTGAAACTACCTACTACTAAAGCTTGAAATGTTACTATCTCACACTCTGACAACGATCTATTTCTCTTCCACTAATTCTATTTCTTCCCTAATGTCATCAATTATCAGTCTCTTCTATCTTTCCCCCAGTTATTGCTTACTTTCTTGTCTATCCAGGATATACCACATATTGTTTCGCCTTATTTTGCCAGTAACATTAAAGTTTTTACTCCTTACCATCCCCATCTTGACCAGTTCTTCTTCTACACTTACTAGTGAAGCTCCAACCCAGAATTCGTTAACTACAACAAATAAAATCTCATTTTTTAAGAAATGTGTTCCATAATAAACCCAAAGTTTCACTTCCAATTGGATTTTCAAAACTGCACAAGTTTCAGTTGTATCTGTCACTTCCTCTAATTCCTCCCATTTATTTCAACCTCGACCAATTTTTTTAAGCTCTTTTTCTAATATATACCCTTTCACTCCTGCAAACTATCCCCATACTTCTATACATAGCAAATGTATATCTTGGATGTGACTCAAATACATACCCCTCTGCCTTCCAGTTAATGTTCATCTACTTCCACCCTTAATGCCTTATCTCAGTGAAAGTAGTTCTTCTACCACACTACAAATGTACACCCTTTCCCAATAGCTCTGGTTTCACCTTCTTATATTTTGCCATATTTTTATGCACGTTTTATATCTGGCATTCCATTTTAGTTAAAAATCCTCTGGTTACTATGTTATCTTAATCTTTATGTCTTAAAAAGTGAGTATAAACTTTAAGTAGTTTGTAGCCTGTTGAAGATCCAAACTCAACATTGTTATGATGTTATAATAATATTTTAAAAATTTGAATAGATGGCATAATTATGCAGAACTACTTAGGTTATAGTTATTGATACAGCCAGACTATAATACATTATGTATCTTCTAATAATTTTACTTATCTATATACTTCTTTACAATTCTCCTGCATTACAACATATTTATCAAAAATTTATGCTCTGGTACTTTTCAGTTATTTTACCTGCATCGAATGCCAGAAAATTCTAAACAAACAAATACAAAAAATTCTATAAGCTTTCAGTTTAGATACAATTTTACCAGATCTCTGCTAATTTTATTTAGTTGCAAGTTCCATTTCCTTAAAACTTCTAATTTTTCCTATGTATTTTAAGTGACTAAAGGAATTGGATGTTTTGACTAAAGCTTTTAACGTCTAACTAATCTTGGAAAATGAGATGCTTCAGTGTACTTTACTGATAATTCAAATATTCTTTAAATAACACATACTTTGATTTCCCTTTGCAATTTTTACTTTTTTTTCCCCCCATTTATTTATTTTATTGCATTTTAGGTTTTGGGGTACATGTGAAGAACATGCAAAATTGTTGCATAGGTACACACGTGGCAGTGTGATTTGCTGCCTTCCTCCCCATCACCTACATCTGGCATTTCTCCCCTTGCTATCTCTCCCCAGCTCCCCACCCCCCATCGTACCTCCCCTATTTCCCCCCAACTGACCCCAGTGTGTAGTGCTCCCCTCCCTGTGTCCATGAGTTTTCATTGTTCAACACCCACCTATGAGTGAGAACATGTGGTGTTTGATCTTCTGCTCTTGTGTCAGTTTGCTGAGAATGTTGGTTTCCAGGTTCATCCATGTCCCTACAAAGGACCCAAACTCATCGTTTTTGATGGCTGCATAATATTCCATGGTGTATATGTGCCACATTTTCCCTATCCAGTCTATCGTCGATGGGCATTTGGGTTGGTTCCAGGTCTTTGCTATTGTAAACAGTGCTGCAATGAACATTCGTGTGCACGTGTCCTTATAGTAGAACGATTGTAATCCTTTGGATGTCACTATCCGAGTCTTTTGCAGGGATGATCCTGTTAAAATTTTGGGTCATTAGTTATGGCTGTTTTAAAAAAAAAGAGCTTGATAATTTGGTGGAGATATGAATAACATATCAACGTGCTGAGAAGAATTGTTCTCAAGGATTTCTGGAAATATTGGGAAGAATAAAAATCATTAATGGAGTGGTCATTTGTGTAATTGTTTTACTGCTGAAGAACAAAGTGACTCTGTCAGCCTAGAGAATTTTGGTAATCACTGGTGAGAAAGAATAATGGAAGATGACAGGCTAAGAAGTTGAAACCTTAAGGAGACTTAGAAAAGATGTTGAAAGTTTTAATGGCAAGATTAGTCTTCTGTGAATGACAAGAGGAGATATCCAAGTCCTCCTTTCATTAAATATCACCCTATCAAATGCCAATGGGCCCACAAGAGCAATGGAGTTAGGAGGAGAAATAATAATAATCAAGCATTCATGCCTTTAAAGGAAGTATAATTTTCTTCTGCTCTACCATCTTCTATGGGAATGTCTGATACATTCTATGGGAATGTCTTCTGTGGTTTCAGATAGTGAAATGTCTTTTGGTTTCAGATAGTGATATAAAAGTAAAACATTGCAAAAGGAAATCTAAGTATGCATTATTTAAAGAGTATTTGAATCAGCAGTAAAGTACACTGAAGCATCTCATTTTCCAAGACCCATATTCCATAGACATTCCCATACAGTGTATCAGACATTCCCTCAGAAGGTGAAATTCTACCGAGTTTTGGGATTCTAAGGTTCACTGAGCGTGAAAAAGTCGGAGTACATGGATTTGTTTTCTATTTCTGTCCAATTCACTCATTCAGGAGTTGTAAAAAGGCCAAACTTTCTATGTAACTTGTACTTTTAATTTGGGTTACTAACATGTAGTAGGATTATAAACTACATTTTTTAAAGTAAAGGTCAGTGAGGTCTAGCTGAAAAAAGCAGAGTAGTCCTCAGGCCACATAGCCTGCCTTGGTTAGATTCTATTTAGGTTTAATGGTTTAGAAAATGGGGTTTCTTCACAGACCTAACTGGATGTATCAGAGTTCCCTTCATTGGGATTTTTGTTCATCCTACAAATATATGATATTTTGGTTTCAATATATCATTGATTCTCATACATATTTCGCATATTGAGAAATCTAAGCAGAGGTAAGTGTTTTGAACGGAATTCAGACGTTGCTGGAGTCCTGAAAAAAATGTTATCTTAATATCATTTGATAACAACCCAGGAATTTGTAAAAATACATTTCCATGCATTCACTCACCAGGTGGAGAAGGCTCAATCTTTCATCTTAACAATAATGATTATAATTAAAGCAACAGTAGATACTGACCAAGAAGACCTTAATGTTCCCCTCAGCGGAACTATATTATAAACATTTTTCCTGACTGTAGACCCTGACTTAAGAGAATTTATTTACTTTAGAAAACTTGTGTTGTAAATTCTTTCTTTGTTCCTTTGAGATGTAAATCTTTTTTAAGGCCTCCTGCCAGTTTTCTAACAAAAGAATGTCTTCCTCAAGGACCTGGGAGCCATCCTCTCCAGACACAGTCGCTCCTACCTCTTAGCCCCTGTACCAGCCTAATGTGGCTGAGTGATGCCGCATAATAAACAAAGATGATCTAACCATGCAGAAAAATAAAATAAAAACTCATAAATAACTCAATATGCTCTGCACAGTGACCAACTTCTGTGCCTTTCCTCTAGTACTTTCCACTCTCTTACCACAACACTTAAAAAGCCTCCCACCTTTTATTTCAGGGTAGTTGAGCTCAGTTTGAATTCTGGTCTCTCTCCCCTATTTCAGTAGACTTACATAAAATATCTCCTTTCTGTTTAACTTGTCCAGTAACAATTTTTGCTTCAACAAAACTTGCATAGCACTCACGATTTGCCAAGCGGGAGAAAAAGAGGCTCAGAGAGATTAAGCTAAATGCGGGTGGTTAACCCTGTTACTAAGGAGGAGAACTGGGCTTTGAACTCCAGCTGTCTGACTCTATAATCTATGCTCTTAACCCAATGCATTACTATCATCTGGACAAGTTTGAAGTTCACAAGTATTAATACAGAATTTAAAAAATAAAAAGGGCAGAGACACAAATCACGAAACTTGTGTGGGATGCTGTGGAAAAAAAAAACACTTCAAGGTGTTTCGGAATGAAATGTCTAGTTCTATTGAAACAGAAGAGACACCCATGTGTATTTAAAAAAATATTTTTTTTTAATTTGAGTTCTTGGCATAGGACATTAGAAGAAAGCTTTAGGACTCTTACATAGATCAGGGGTGTCTCCCATTATTTGTCTATGCTCAAATTAATCTTTTTTTTTTCAAAGTAGTGAGATAAATATTCAAACTTTAAGAGAAGAGACTCCCTTTTAGGCCAAATAAATTTAATAATACAAACATTCTACCTTGAGTTTACCTGATTGTTGTGTGATATTTTGCAGCTGCTATGAATTATAATTTTTATATCAAATTTTGCTTACCATTCTGTGGTGGATGGAGTGTATTTCTTTAGAAGGAAGGGCTTTCAAGGAAGAGAAGAGATTGCTAAATCCTGGGTGGCAAACGTTCCACAAAGAAAGTCTTGTCTTTCAAATGTCAGCAGCAGAACATTCTTACCAAGAGAATATTGCCTTTAAAACAGCAGCAGTAGAACATCATTAAGGCGCCGTTGGCTTAAGGATTTTTTGGGCAGTGTTCTTTTTCTCCTGACTCCCAGTTTAGTTTTGCTGGCCAATCTGGCCTGACTCACACATGGTCTTTATGGGTCAGTGCTTCTCAGAATAGGGGCCATAGGCTTCCTTGGTGGTCTTTAGAAGATCCGTGGTGTTTGGTTTGCTGACGTGTAGCCTGTTCTATAATACCAGCTGTATCTGCTGAATACAATTTAAGTAAACCTTCTCTGCAGGTAATGAACTCTATGCCTTATTTAAATGAACTCTGAATCCTACTCAACTGGCTTACATTCATAAACACTCTTACTTGATTTTGACAACAATCTTTTGTTTTTTTACTACCAGTTTTATCCTTTTCCCAGTATTCTACTTATAGTTCTTTAGCCAATATCTTATGTCATTCATTGAACAGAATACTAAACTCACAGGCCTCCATTTGGAATACAACCTTTTATATTACAAAGAGGAGCAGAATAATATTGCAATGTGGGTCTTTAGGCTACTGATCCTTACTAGTGCACATAACAGACATGGGAATTTCCCAGCTTTATGCTTCTGAATTAATTTCTGCTAATTGAATTAGACTCTAATCAGCTTATGTTACATAGCAACATAAAAATCTATATCAAGAAAAAAACCATTAAACTAAAAAACAATCAAAAAAACAAAAAGAAATATCTGGCCTTATATGACCTTAATGATACTTATAAACAGGATCCCTTTATTGCTCTCAATTCATTAGCACTTGTGAGTCTTAACCATCTTTATTTAATGGGCTTAGTTTACCTGGAGCACCTTTTCAGTAATAACATACGTTCTTGACTCTGTTGTTTTTGCATGATATCCCCACACACAATCCTAATCTTGGATGATCCCAACCTTGCATTTTCTCTGGACAAAGAATGTGGAAAGAGGCCCATCAGCAGAGGCAAGTTCTATTATAAATTGGTCACAGCTCATATTGGGAGGCCCTCAATGCACTGCTTGTAATTTTGCCAAATCTCAGGTCCAGTCAACTCACGTGGTCTCTGAAAAATTATGTCAACACTCTAACCACCCTTATTCTAACCACCCTCACTTGCCTCTCTCCAACTGTTTGATGGCCATTTCTAATTAATAGAAAATTACAACCAGATGCTGGGGAGCTCGTCATTTATTAGTATCAAACATAGAAACACAGCCTTGCTGCTCCAAATGTGATCTGCTTACTGCAGCATAGAAACACCCGGAAATCTATTAGAAATGTGCAATCTAAGGCCCCAACTCAGACCTAATGAACCCAAATCTGCATTTAAAAGGCTCTGAGTTGTTTTTTGTCTATATTTAAGTTAGAGAAACACTGAAATGGAAGAGGATACCAATTGTTTCTGATTGTTTCTTTTTCTCTTTTGAAAAGTAGGTTCTTTGCCTGAACAATGCATATTTCTTTTCTTTCTTCTCCTAGTTACTCAGAAACTTACATTGAAATTTTTCCTTCTCTCTTCAGTATTTTCAATTTCCCTCTCAACTAAAATTCGTTGTACTCTATTAGTAATTCTCAAATTGCTCCATTAAGCACTCACATTTAACCAATTAAAGTAAAATAAACACACTAGTTACAGCACTATTTTTTTTTCTAGTCTCCTGAGCCAAACTGATGAAAAACGTTTATAATCAATGTGTCCATTTCTTCATCTGACACTTTCTTTTCAACCCATTGTAAAATGGCCTCTGGGCCATCACTCCATTAGATGTTGTTCTAAGTTGTTCACCCACTGTCTTTCAGTTTCTTCACATTTGATTTCCCTCCTTACTCCCTCAGCAACATTTAACACAGTGAAAAGTATATATGAATGACCAAAGGACAATATAAATGATTGACATCTCAGGATTGTTACCTTTCTACTCTCTTTTCCAAAATATAATATTTTACACTTTCCCCTTTATATTTCTGATACCTAAAGAAAATAAGCATACATACATACATACTTTATAGTCACATGCAAAAAAGTTTGTTTTTGTAACTGCTCTATGTCTAGAACACAGCATAAAACTAGACACTCAAATTTTATCAAAAGAATGAATATGTGCTTTAGGTGAAGTGTTCTTCCCCTGATCTTCTACTAAAAGTTTTACTTCCTTCTTTATTTTAGTTCATGTAGTAATCACCCATTCATTACACAAATAAAACATCTAGCCTATTTTCGTTACCCACCCAGGGATAGGCTTGTGTGTACATCAAAGAATGATCTTCTATGTTGAATAAACAGGATGAAGATAAGGAGCTTTTCTACCCTTTTATTCTTGGGATTTTATCCCTTATTTAACTCTAAAGTCTCTTAAGGCTTATGAGCTAGAAATTGGGTTTTTACCACTTTCATTATTTGAATATCTGTTAGAAGTAGCTACCTGAATTTAGGAAAAGGATGAGAGAACTTCCTAAGCCTTTTCCTTATTACAGAATTCAAAAGTTTTAAAAGCTTAACTCAATTTTATTTTCAAAGACCTTATTTTCTGCCACTGTACACAGAAAACTTACTCAATTTTTGATTATTCTGCTGGTTATCACAGAAAGACAGTTGGGAAAAAGTAATATACGCTCATTACAATTGTGTTTTCTCAGGGTTCAATCAATATCCTACAGGAAAAAAAGACCCTATTGTTAAAATAATTTTAGGAATGATTATATATTATGATATTGTTATACCTCCATTACAAAATTCATAATTCTCATTATTATATAATCTTTATTTTCGGGGATCACTACTATTTTATTTTGTAAATCTTGAGAATTTTAAGAAATAAGTTTGAGGAAACACTGATTAAGAAGGTGACTGAAAAGCAACCATTAGAAATAGCAATAAGGTGATATGACACCAAAAGCACAGGCAAGAAAAACAAAAACAAATAGAACTACATAAAACCAAAAAGCTTCTGCTCTGTTAAAAACAATAAGAAACAGAGTGAAAAGGGTGATCTAAGGAATGGGATAAAATATGTACAAACAGTGTATTTGATAAGTGATTAATCTGCAAAAAATATAAGAAACTCATAGTAAAAGCAAAAACCTAATAACATGATTTAAAAAGGACGAGGGTAATCCCAGCATTTTGGGAGACCGAGGTGGGAAGATCAATTGACTCCAAGAGCTAGAGACCAGTCTGGCAATACAGAGAGACCACCATCTCTATTTAAATAATAATAATAAAAATACTAGGGACCTGAATAGATATTTCTCCAAAGAAGACATAAAAATGGCCAACAGTTATATGACAAAGATGTTCAGCATCACTAATCATCAGAGAGATGCAAATCAAAACCACAATGAGATATTACCTCATACCTGTCAGGATGCCTATTATCAAAAAATCAAAAGACAACTGCTGGTGAAGTTGTGGAGAAATTGAAACCTTTGCACACTGTTGGTGGGAATGCAAAAATGTGCAGTTTCTATGGAAAATAGTATGGAGGTTCATCAGAAATTTAAAAATAGAACTGTGATATGATATACAGCAATCTCACTTCTAGATATTTATACAAAAGAATTGAAATCGATATCTTTAAGCAATATGAGTTCTCCCATGTTTGTTTCAGCACTATTCAAAATAGCTAAGATATGGAAGCAACTTAAATGTCCATGAACAGATAAATGGATAAAGAAAATCTAGTAAATACATACAATAGAATACTATTCAGCTTTCACAAGAAGGAAATTCTGCAATATGTGACGATATGGGTGAATTATTTTGTTTTGTTTTGTTTTGTTTTGTTTTTGGAGATGGAATTTCACTCTTGTTGCCCAGGCTGGAGTACAGTGGCATGATCTCAGCTCACTGCAACATCTGCCTCCCAGGTTCAAGTGATTCTCCTCCCTCAGCCTCCTGAGTAGCTAGGATTACAGGCAAACACCACCACACCCAGCTAATTTTTGTATATTTAGTAGAGATGTGGTTTCACCATGTTGACAAGGCTGGTCTTGAACTTCTGACCTCAGGTGATCCACCCACCTCAACCTCCTAAAGTGCTGGGATTACAGATGTGAGCCACTGCACCTGCCCAATATGGGTGAATTTTGAGGATATTATGCTAAGTGAAATAAGGCAGTCACAGAAAAACAAATGGTGCATGATTCTACTTAACATGACACATTTAAAGTACTCAAATTCACAGAATCAAAGAATGACATAATGGTTGCTAGGGGCTGGAGGGAGGAGAAATGGGACTTACTAATCAACAGACACAAAGTTTTGGTCAAACAAGATGAATAAGCTCCAAAAATCTACTATACAGCATTGTAACTACAATCATTTGTACACTTAAAAATTTGTAAAATACTTACATTAAGTATTCTGATCACAATTATTTTTTAAAGAAAATTAATTAAGAAAGAAGTAAAAATAAAATGTACTTATAAGACTAAGGCTGGCTTACTAATAATACTTACCAGTTTTGGAGCTTCTACTTCCTCAAGCAGTATAGACATAGTTATAGCTAATATAAAAATATTTAATATTATGCATATTTCTTTTATATGTGAGGACAATGAAACTGAGATGGATTAAATATCTTACCCAACATCTCATACTTAACTCTTTACTGAAAGGACCACAAACCAGGAGGCTCTGAATTAAAGTTATCTTTCTTTCACCTTCTCTTTTTATCTCCTCTACAATTGTCAACTAAGCCATTAGAGTAGAAAAACCATCTGTTTAATGCAAGTTATCCATGTTTTTCATCCATTATTAGAGTTTTGATGAGGAACGTCTGCTTAAATTAATGTAATCTTTGTGTACTTATTTATTTGGCTTTCTAAAGAAACAGCAGTAACGTGATGGCTTGATTGAGTGTCCTGACAGCTGTGCCTTCCAAGAGTGTAAGGTAAAGCCTGCAATATTCTGAAAGACTTGTTATTTTTCACTGACCCCAATCAAAATTTTTCCATATAAAAAAAGAAATTTCCATACAAGGAAATAGCCAGTATCATAGTAAACTTTTCCAGTTTCCATTGTTTATTTCTTCCTCTGTAACCTCTGTCACTGGAAAAATGATCTCCTGCTCACTCTTAGACCTTCTGACATGAACTGACTAAGAAAATGATGAACATAAATGAATCACTTCTAGAAAGAAAAAACTATTGAAGATGCCTCCTTATATTTTAGCTGTGTGATGAGGGATTTGTCTCAGCATGGATATTTACAAAGCATTAGTAGAAATTACATTTTACTTGTAGTCTTTCTATATAGATTAATAACATTAAAAGGCTTTTAATAAATTATCTGAAATTTATCCATAATGGAGTTAAATTATCAACAACATTTTGATATGTTTTTAAATATTACCCCTAGATAACAACTTTTGAGCACTTTACATACTGGGCTTACTTATAGGTGAAACTTAGGGAGTTATTCTTCTAAGGTGTCATTTATAAAAAGGAGCCATTAATAGTTTCCATGGTTTAGAGTTGTTCTCAGAATGAGTAATATAATCTTAATAATAATCTTAGCACAAAAGCTGGTAAATAGCATGTGCACATAAAATTTTAGAGATTGGGTGTATTATTTGGTGTTTTGTTTCCAAAATAAAGGTTGGAATTAGATAAAGATCTTATTTTCAGCATTAAAAATGCTCATTTACATTACTATTCTTGTCTTTTCTTCTGCAACACATTTGGAAGTAATTTTGAATTTTGTCATTTTAATTCTTTGATGAGAGGATTGCATCCGACATAACTCTCCCTCTATTCTTTGGAGGAGCTTTTGCCTATTGCCTCTGCTCTCCCGGCACCTTGGGACACATAAAGTAGCCTTAGTTCCAGCAGGAGATGATAACATCAGGTAAAGTGCTTTTAACTCATATATGTTTCATGCTTCATGATATATAACATTCTTTTTTAAGTTAATATTAAGATCCCTATACTTAGGGATTACCTTAAATTTTTTATACTCTTAAGGGCATTTGAGATCAATTGACTGATCTTTCATAAGTCCAGCTGATGAATAAAACAGATATATTTTGAAATTGGAACTCCTAACAACACCTACTTATCCCTTCTTCCAAATAAGAAAATTATATTTAAATACATACACACACACACACACACACACACACACACACACACACAGAGAGAGAGAGAGAGAGAGAATGGTAAAAATTTGTATTATTGTCTCATCATTCTTTTAATTCTCAAATATGAGATCTTTTCCCTTAATTATTCACTCAAAGTTTTAGTTAGCCAGATTTCTAAAATGTGACAATTAAGCTGCCAAAAACCAGCCAGAGTTTTGATTTCCAGGTCTAACACCATGTTATTAGTGTGTATGGTGTTTATGCTTTCTGTTAGAGGTATTTATATTATTTGAGATACTACTTTTTTGCAGACTATGAGCTGCTAGCACCTTGGCATTCTCCTTGAAAGTTTTATTTAATGAAAACATAAAATTTGGTTATAGGAACATATTAATAGGCATTCAAGGTTGAGCAATAATTTTTTAACATGAAATCAGCTTTCATTTTTTTCCACTATTGTCTGTGAACTTAAACAATATTCACAAACAACAAAACTCATATGAAGACTAGCACTATGCTGTGGGAGAATTAGAAAGCTACATTAAATGTATTGAATTCCACCTTTGCCCAAGAAAATCCTGAGTTTTAGTGTCTGTATAGATGATGGTTCTATATTCCTAATAGCACTCATTTCTCAGTGACATAGCTTAAAAATAAACTCTATATTGAATATATTTGTATGTGTGTTGTATGTATATAATCTACAGGTACACATCTTTAGCTATTGTATGACACATAACCCAGTAGATAACATACCTTGACTAACTGTCAGCATCTTCTGCTAAATTCCCCCAGCTAGTGCAATCAAGAAGAATTACCACACGAATTGCTGTGTTAATGCGGTATGAAAAAGTTTTGGATGTATGCTTTGCAATTGATTCTGATTGCTACCAAGTAATTCTTTACAGATCTGTAAGTCCAAACTGTGGCTGAGTTTTGGCAGCTTGTCACGTTTTAGAAATTTGGCTAATTAAAACTTTGTGTGTGAATAATTAAAAGGAAAGATCTTATACTTGAGAATTAGAATGGTGAAGAGAAAAGAATGCACATTTTTATCATTGTGTATATGTGTGCATGTGTGTACTTAAATATAATTTTCTTTTTTTTTTTTTGAGACAGAATTTTGCTCTTGTTGCGCAGGCTAGAATGCAATGACACGATCTCAGCTCACCACAACCTCCACCTCCCAGGTTCAAGTAAGTCTCCTGCCTCAGCCTCTCGAAGATCTGGGATTACAAGCATGTGCCACCATACCTGGCTAATTTTGCACTTTTAGTAGAGACAGGGTTTCTCCATGTTGGTCAGGCCAGTCTCGAACTCCTGACCTCAGGTGATCTGCCCACCTTGGCCTCCCAAACTGCTGGGATTACAGGGTGAGCCACCGCGCCTGACAAATATAATTTTCTTATTTCAGATTGGGGATAAAATTATTAACACATGCAATGATAATTTTTATTTGCCCTCTAAGTCTTCTTAAAGTGTCATTGTCCTTGCCTTCATTATGCAAATCTACTTTCTTTTTTCCAGTATGTCATGATACCATATGCCACACTTTCCAGGGCAGATTCTCTAAATTTAACTAAAACGAAATATGGAACTAGTGGGCAGAAAATGTTTCAGTTGGATGTCTGCAACTATAAGCTCTCATAAAGGATCTAGGAGAAAAGTTTTGTTTAAAGTGTTCCTTAACAAAAGTGAAATACAATATCTAGTTAAAGGAAGGGAAGAGTTGGAAGCCTGGCAAGACTTTTTGGTTCTCCTAAGTTTTGTATTTGACTAAAACCACTAAGACAACTGAACACATTTGCTTAGTGGCAGACTTAATGATAAGCTTAGTATTATGACCTCCGTATTTATTTGAGAATACTGGTTTGCATTTGGTTTAGATTCTCATTTACAAGTCTTTTCCAAATGTCCCAAAGAGACCTGATATAAATAAAGCAACACAGTATTTGTAATGTGCTTTATATTATGTTTGCTATTCCATCGGCTGTCGTTTCTGGAAACACAGGACAGAACAGTTATGGAGCCTTTGTAAGAACTTCCTTTATGATATGCATTTAACTCACCTATTTAATGAGGACTGTTTGTATGTGCTATCTCTGGGGGTGGTAACATTTTAACATGTCAACCACTTAAATTTATTAGACTAAAAGCATTTGGGGGTAGATTTTGAAGTAAAGAAATCAAGGAGGGTGTGTGAAGCATGTCATTCTGTTAGGATGTTTTGATATGTGGTGCTTTACTAACCCTGCCAAGACTGTCTCTCCTAGGGCTAGCCAATTCCTAGAGCCAGTAAAGGATCCATTGTGTGTGTGACTTTTATATGCAGATTAATCGATGCAGAATTCACAGCCACCACCACACCCCACCTCTTCTATAAGGTTCTGAAACTCTGGACCAATATTACTTTGCTCTAAACACCCCAAGGCCAGGTACCAGGCATGTAGAAACAGTCCTTATGCCTCAGAACCTGTGGAGATTATTTAAACTAGTGAACCCTAAACCTGCTACCCCCACAGGGTCCATTACTTTCCCTGAAAAACCACAATAAAGTCTCTTGACCTTGTTTTTCCACAGCTTCTTGGTCAACCCTGGCATTTCCCCAGGGAAGGAGGGAAGAGAGAATAAGATTATTAATATATTTAAGTGATAATTTTTTTCTTTAATTTTTTTTTAAAAGTCTCATTTGACCTTAGTGCCTATAAATGAATTGGTGTGGTTTTTCATGGCATGGTATATTCCTTTTGTGAACTAAACAACAAGGTATGTTTTCAGTGTCAGTCATCCTTTGATCTGTTGGCCTGGCTAGATTTGAATAATAATAAGATCTATTTTGTAAAACAGAAAGATGCCTTGAAAACTAACATTGGGAACAAAAGGAAGAAAAGTAAAATAAAAATAAGTGGAGGTTTTCAATCTATGAAATTCACCATTTTAGGATATAAGATGAAAAAAGATACTTTCCCAAAGATACTTTGCAAAGAAAAGAAAAGATGAGTAAATTTATCTTTATTATGCATCTAAAATATTTTATAAACAAGTTCAATAAATTCCAAATTGCAGGTTGTTGAAGATTAGTTGCTCAAAATAATAAAATTTCTTTCGCCATGTGATACGGTTTGAATCTGTTTCTCCACCCAATTCTCATCTTAAAGTATAACCACCAATGCTAGAAGTGGGGTCTGGTGGAGGTGATTGGCTCATGGGGGAGGTTTCCTCATGGTTTAACACCATCCCTCTCTTACCACCCCACCAGCCTTGGTTTTGTTGCAACAGTGAGTTCTCCTGTGATCTGGTTGTTTAAAGGTGTGGCCTCCCCACCTCCTTCCTCCTACTCCAGCCATGTGAAGTGCCTCCCTCCTGCTTTGCCTTCAGCCATAATTCAAGGCTTCCCAAGGCCTCCCCAGAAGCACAAGCTGCTGTGCTTCCTGTACATCTGCAGAACCGTGAGACAATTAAACCTCTTTTATTTTCTTTATAAAATACCCAGTCTCAGGTATTTCTTTATAGCAGTGCAAGAATGGACTAATACACTCTGATTTTCAAACTTTATTATGTTCTTTATTGAGATATAATTCACATATCATAAAATTCACTACTTTATAGGATAAAACCCAGTAGTTTTACGTATATTAACAAAATTGTGCAATCGTCACCACTACCTAATTCCAGAATATTTTCACCAAGCTAAACAGAAACCGCTTACTTAACAGCCATTTCCTTTCCCTCCCTCCCCACTTCAAACTCTGGTAAACACTTGTGTACTTTTTATCTATTGATTTGTCTGTTTTGGATGTCTCATATAAAGTGAATCGTACCATATGTGGTCTTTTGTGTCTGGCTTCTTTAATTTAGCATAATGTGTTTGATGTTTATCCATGTTTTGATATGTATCAGCATTTTGTTCCTTTGCTGTTGTCGAGTAATATTCCATTGTATAGCTATACCACATTTTGTTTAGCCATTCATGGATGGATGGGCATTTTGGTTGCTTGCACTTCTTGGCCACTTTGAGTATTGCTTCAGTGTACATTCATGTACAACTTTTTACATGAATATATGTTTTCATTTCTCATAGGTATATACCTAGGAGTAAAATTTCTGGTTCATATGGTAGCTTTCTTTAACATTTTATTTCTGAGAAAGTGCCAAACTATTTTTTAAAGTAGACACACAATTTTACATTTCCACAGTAATGCACAAGTGCTCAGTTTATCCCCATTATTGCCAACACTTTTAATTACTAGTCTCTTTGGTGTACAATTTTCCCTTTATTTATTATATGAAGAAGATAATGGTATCTCATTGTGATTTTGATGTGTGTTTCCCTAATGACTAACGATGTTGAACATCTTTTCATGTGCTTATTGTGTATTGGTACATCTTCTTTGGAAAAATGTCTATTCACACTTAGCTCATTTTTTAATTGGGTTATTTATCTTTTTATGTTTGAGATGTTAGGGTTCTTTTATGGTCTAAATACTTTAGATATATGCTTTGCAAATATTCCTATACATTCAGTAGGTTGTCTTTTCATCTTCTTGATACTGTTCTTTGAAGCACAAACTTTTTTTTAAATTTTGATGAAGTCCAATTTATTAAATTTTCTTTTGTTGCTGGGGCTTTGGTGTCATGTTTAAGAAACTATCGCCTAACTCATGACGTAAATGTTTAAACATATGTGCTCTTCCAAGAGTTTTATAAATTTAGCTCTTACCTCTAGACCTTTGGTACATTTTGAATTAATTTTCATGTGTGATGTGAGCTAAGGTCCAACTTCATTCTTTTGCATGTGTATATCCTATTGTGCCGGCATCATTTTGTTGAAAAGAAAATTTTTTCCTCATTGAATTATTTGACACCACTGCTGTAGATTATTTGACTATAAATGTGAGGGCTTATTTCTGGAATCTCAATTCTATTGATCTTTGTGTCTAGCCTTATGTTAGTACTGCAGTGTCCTGAACACTGTAGTTTTGCAGTCAGGATGTGAGAGTTCTCCCGCTTTGTTTTTTCTTCAATATTTTTAGTTATTTTAAGCTCCTTAAATTTTCATCTGAATCTCACAATCAGCTTGTAAATTATTCAAAGAAGCCAGCTGGAATTTTGAAACTAATTGCTTTGAATCTATACATAAACTTGAGGAGTACTGGCACTGGCACTTTAACAATATTAAGTTTTTCAATTAATAAACATGAAGTAGCTTTCCATTATTTCAGGTCTTCTTTAGTATTTTTTTTTTTTTTTTTTTTGAGATGGAATTTCCCTCTTTGCCCAGGCTGGAGTGCAATGGCATGATTTCGGCTCACTGTACCTTTTGCCTCCTCCTGGGTTCAAGCGATTCTCCTGTCTTAGCCTCCCAAGCAGCTGGGACTACAGGCACATGCCATCACGCCCAGCTAATTTTTGTATTTTTAGTAGAGGTGAGATTTCACCATATTGGCCAGGCTAGTCTCGAACTCCTAACCTCATGATCTGCCCACCTCAGCCTCCCAAAGGGCTAGCGTTATAGGCATGAGCCATAGTGCTCAGCTGTCTTCTTTAATTTCTTTCAACAATGTTTTGTAGTTGTTTCTAGGTGTTTTGTTATTTTTGATGTCATTATAAGTGATTGTTTCTTAATTTTATTTTCAAGTTGAGCATTGCTGGAAACACAGTTGATTTTTGTATTTGAATCTTGTACTTCGCATCCTTGCTGTACCTCTTAAAACTTTCTACATACATCATTTATATATTTTAAGATAAATTTCTGTATATCTTTTGATCAATTTAATATTTAATAACTGTACCAGTCAGGTTTCTTCAGAGAAACAGAACCAATAGAATTAAATAGAAAATAGAGAGATATGCAATAGAGAGATTTATTTTAAGAAATGGTTTATAGAATTGTGAGAGCTGGCAAGTTGGAAACCTGTAAGACAGGCCAACAGGCTTGAAACTCAGGCTGATTTTAGGCTGTCATCTGGAGGCAAAAATTCTTTTCTAGGAAACCTAGTATTTGCTCCTAAGATCTTCCATTGATTGGATAAGGCCCTCCCATATTGTCATGAGTAATCGTCTTTACATAAAGTAAGCTGATTACTGGTGAAAATGATATCTACAAAATAGCTTCATTGCAAATCTTGATTATGGTTTAAATTGACACTTAAGACAATCACAGTAGCCAAAATATTACTTCCTGCTGTGTGCATTGTTAGCTACATTATTTCCAGAATTTTCAGTGAAATTTAAAATATATCAGGGCCAGACTCAAAAGAAACTAAAAATCTCTGTTGTTTTGAGAAAAATCTACAGGTTTAAACATATCTTTTATTTTTTTCTTTTTAACTACTCTTTGCAGAGCAAGGCTACCCCATAGACAATGTACCAAGAATAGCCTAAACACTACTTTTTCTTTCCTAGGGCACATTGATTAAACATATAATCTCAAAATTGTGCTTTGGGCACTGAATATTTTCTTATTCACCAGGTGATCACAGTGCAAAGAACATTACTTAACTCTCTGGTATGACAAGGGAGAGAGCCCTACCAAGACTTTATCTTTTCCCATATCACATTTAGTTGCAGTGTATGTGTGTGTGTGTGTGTGTGTGTGTGTGTGTGTGTGTGTATTATATATAAACATGCCTGTATTTAAACAAGCACAGGGGGATGAGCCACTCATTCACAGAGTGGCAGTGGGAATACTTCAGGTCTAGACTTTGTCTAGAGTATCCTTTCAGAGCTACTCCTACTGGTTTCTCTTTGTTGTGCTGGGAGTTGTTGGGTGGTCATTAAACAGTAGGTGAAGGGTGAGTGAGTAAAGAAAGCAATCCATTCTGATCTCCATAACTGGCCATTACCTCACCCCCTGCTGGGTCAGCATCTCCAGGAGGGAATAAGATGGGGCAGTTATAAAAAAGGAACAGCTATAGAATGACTTTAAAATGTTTATAGAACACCTATAAAATGACCCTCGAGACTCAGTGTAAAGGCTGTTTTATACTTAAAGCATAGATTCCAGACTACTGACAGGCCCCCTGCTTGGCAGAGAGGCCACCTTCACACTTTTCTAAACCAATTCAACCCAACCACTTGCTTCTACTGTTCTTTTTACCCTCTTACTTAAGAGGCTTATGATTGGGCAACAAAACAAAACAAAATAAAAACAAGTGCATCACATTTGACTTTTAATTCTTTAAGTTACTTAAGTTGTTGAGTCAAATCTGCTGATAAATATACTTGCACTTATGTTGCTTGTCCACATAAAATATCAAGATCTGTTTGGGCCGAATTGCTATCAGTTATTATGAAGCAATGATAGGTGGGACAGTCTCTTGATCCTGGCAAGGTGGTGTTGGTGGTTTGTATAGTGAACAGTGAGACAGCCCTCTCCTCTAAATAAGTTTTATTTTAACGTATAATTTATTAAATAAGTTTGTCTTCTGAGAGATATTAAGTAAACTAAGAAATTACTAAAAATATAAGTAAAAAGATTGGAACATTCTGAAACTCTAGGTCAGGTAAATGTATAATTTCTTTATATTTTTTGATACATTTTATTAAGAGGTTAACCTGTGATGAAAGAAAATTTAGAGTGATACTTCAACTATAGTATGATAAGATGAATCATTCCCCCTACTTGTCCAATTGACTGCTTCAAAAGCTACAAAATTTATATCTGCTGTATTTAGTTCCTCACTTTGGATATTACTAGAAATTTTCTTGCTTTTGTGGCTTGAGATTATAATTTTTATTCTTTTTTAAATAAGTGTGATAAAATTAGATATTTTCTTTTTAATTATATTTCAGTCTGACTGCCTTTTCATATTATACTTTGATGAAAATAAATTGATGAACCATGAGATACTAGAATACCAATACCTGGGATTAATAACTATAATACATAAGGAGCTCAAACAACTCTATAGGAAAAAAAAAAAACTAATAATCTGACTTAAAAATGGGCAGAAGATCTGAAGACATTTCTCAAAATAAGACATTCAAATGGTGAACAGACATATGAAAAGGTTCTCAACATCATTGATCCTCAGAGAAATGCAAATCAAAACTACAATGAGATGAGATCTGAATTCCCATGTTTGTTACAGCTCTGTTCACAATAAACAACATTTGAAGCAACCTAAGTGTCCATCAACAGATGACTAAAGAAAATGTGGTACTTATACACAACGGAGTACTATTCAACCATTAAATAAAAATGATATCCTATCGTTTGTATCAAGATGAATGGAACTGGAGGTCATTATACGTTAAGTGAAATAAGCCAGGCAAAGAAAGAAAAACATTGTAGGTTTTCACTTATTTATGGGGTATAAAAATCAAAACAATTGAATCTATGGAGATAGAGAGTAAAAGGATGGTTACCAGAGACTGGGAGGGGTAAAGGGAGAGTTGGGGGTAGGTGGGAATGTCTGTCTAATGGATAGAAAAAAATATTTTGAATGAACGAATAAGGCATAGCATTTGATAGTACAACAGGGTGACTACAGTCAACAATAATTTATTATACATTTAAAAATATCTAAAAGAGTATAATTAGATTGTTCATAACACAAAAGATAAATCATTGAGGAGACGGATATTCCATCTTCCATGATGTGATTTTTATGTATTGTATGCTTGTATCAATCAAAACAGCTCATATATCCTATAAGCATATATACCTACTATGTATCTCATGTAATGAAAAAAAAATAAAACACATACTATGTGACAGGAAAATAAAAAAGAACAACCTCAGCAGAAACACTAGAACTTAATGTCGCAACACAGCCTTCATGTAATTTGCATCTTTCTCAAAAAGAGGAAGCAAAAAAATAGGCAGGAGAGACTTTCTGTAACATTAATTACTAAAAACTCAAAGCCAAATGATGTCTCAGGTTTTTTTTTTCTTTCTAGATTATCTTATTAAGTGTTAAAATAAATTATTTGTTTTGTTCGTATTCAAATGTATTCATTTATTCTATATCATTTCTCTTCATTGTTTCAGATTTTGGTAGATACATTTGGTGAGATCTTCCATCAAAATTTAGAATATATTATTGCTATAAATGTAATTACAATAATAGTAAATATCTGATATGTTAAGTACTAGTTTTTTGCAGAACCTTAGTAATACTTTACTATTTAAAAAAAAATCTCACATCAAGAATGGATTTAAAAATATTTAATGTAATAAAATACAATTTTTATATAAATATTTTAAATATATTATTAAGGAATCTTTTTTTTTTCTCTGAAATCCTGATTTAAATTTTTTTTAATTTTTTTATTTTACTTTAGGTTCTGGGGTACATGTGCTGATCATACAGGGTTGTTGCATAGGTGCATACATAACCAGGTGGTTTGCTGCCTCTATTCCCCCTATATCTATATCTGGCATTTTTCCCCATGTTATCTCTCCCCACACTCCCCCCACCCTGCTGTGCCTCCCCAGCACCATCCCACTACCCCCAGTGTATGATGCCCCTTTCCCTGAGTCCATGTGTTCTCATTGTTCAGCATCTGTCTATGAGTGAGAACATGCAGTGTTTGGTTTTCTGTTCTTGTGTCAGTCAGCTGAGAATGATGGTTTCCAGATTCATCCAGTTCCTACAAAGGACACAAACTCAATGTTTTTTATGGCTGCATAGTATTCCATGGTGTATATGTGCCACATTTTCTTTGTCCAGCCTATCATTGATGGGCATTTGGGTTAGTTCCAGGTCTTTGCTATTGCACGCAGGGCTGCAATGAACATACATGTACATGTGTCTTTATAATAGAAAGACTTATAGTCCTTTGGGTATATACCTAGTAATGGGATTGCTGGGTCAAATGGAATTTCTATTTCTAGATCCTTGAGAAATTGCCACACTGTCTTTCACAATGGTTGAACTAATTTACACTCCCACCAACAGTGTAAGAGTGTTCCTATTTCTTCACATCCTCTCCAGCATCTATTGTCTCCAGATTTTTTAATGATCACCATTCTAACTGGCGTGAGATGATACCTCAGTGTGGTTTTGATTTACATTTCTCTAATGACCACTTGACGATGAATGTTTTTTCATATGTTTGTTGGCCTCATATATGTCTTCTTTTGAAAAGTGTCTGTTCATAACCTTCACCCAGTTTTGAATGGGTCAGTTTGTTTGTTTGTTGTGTATCTCTTTCAGTTCTTTGTAGACTCTGGATATTAGCCCTTTGTCCTATGGGTAGCTTGCAAAAATTTTTTTCCATTCTGTTGGTTGTCCGTTTGCTCTAATGATTGTTCTGTTTGCTGTACAGAAGCTCTAAAGTTTAATTTGATCCCATTTGTCTATCTTGGCTTTTTTTGTCATTGCTTTTGGTATTTTAGTCATGAAGTCCTTGCCTATGCCTATGTCCTGAATGGTTTTACCTACATTTTCTTCTAGAGTTTTTATGGTATTAGGTTTTATGTTTAAATCTTTAATCCATCTGGAGTTAATTTTAGCGTAAGGTAACAGGAAGGGGTCCAGTTTCTGCTTTCTGCACATTGCTAGCCAGTTTTCCCAACACCATTTAATAAATAGGGAATCCTTTCCCCATTGCTTGTTTTTGTCAGGTTTGTCAAAGATGGAATGGTTGTAGATATGTTGTGTTGCCCCCGACACCTCTTTTCTGTTCCATTGGTCTATATATCTCTTATGGTACCAGTACCATGCCATTTTGATTACTGTTGCCTTGTAATATAGTTTGATGTCTGGCAGTGTAATGTCTTCGGCTTTGTTTTTTTTTTTTTTACTCAGGGTTGTCTTGGCTATGTGGGCTCTCTGTGGTTCCATATGAAGTTTAAAGTGGTTTTCTCCAGTTCTGTGAAGAAGGTCATTGGTAACTTGATGGGGATAGCATTGAATCTATAAATTACTTTGGGCAGTATGGCCATTTTCATGATATTGATTCTTCCTAATCATGAGCATGGAATGTTTTTCCATCTGTTTGTGTCCTCTCTTACTTTGTTGAGCAGTAGTTTGTAGTTCTCCTTGAAGAGATCCTTTAAATCCTTTGTTAGTTGTATTCCTAGGTATTTTATTCTCTTTGTGGCAATTGCGAATGGGAGTTTGCTCTTGATTTGGCTCTCTGTTTGTCTGTTACTAGTATATAGGAATACTTCTGATTTCTGCACATTGATTTTGTATCCTGAGACTTTGCTGAAGTTGCTTATTAGTTTCAAGAGAATTTGGGCTGAGACCATGGGGTCTTCTAAATATACAATCATGTTGTCTGCAAATAGAGACAGTTTGACTTCCTCCTTTCCTATGAATACCCTTTATTTCTTTTTCTTGCCTGATTGCTCTGGCTAGAACTCCCAATACTATATTGAATAGGAGTGGTGAGAGAGGGCATCCTTGTCTAGTGCCTGATTTGAAAGGGCATGCTTCCAGCTTTTGCCCATTCAGTATGATATTGGCTGTAGGTTTGTCCCAAATAGCTTTTATTATTTTATGATACATTCCATCCATACCTAGTTTATTGAGAGTTTTTAGCATGAAGGGCTGTTGAATTTTGTCAAAGGCTTTCTCTGCATCTATTTAGATAATCATGTGGTTTTTGTCTTTGGTTCTGTTTATGTGATAGATTACATTTATGGACTTGTGTCTGTTGAACCAGCCTTGAATCCCAGGGATGAAGCCTACTTGATTGTGATGAATAAGCTTTTTGATGTGCTGTTGTATTCAGTTTGCCAATATTTTATTCAAGATTTTTTCATTGATGTTCATCATGGATATTGGCCTGAAGTTTTCTTTCTTACTTGAGTCTCTGCCTGGTTTTGGTTTCAGGATATTGGTCTCATAGAATGAGTTAGGGAGGATACCCTCTTTTTGTATTGTTTGGTATAGCTTCAGAAGGAATGGAGCCAGCTCCTTTTTGTACATCTGGTAGAATTTGGCTGTGAACCCATCTGGACCTGGACATTTTTTGGTTGGTAGGCCATTGATTGCAGCCTTAACTTCAGACTTTGTTATTGGTCTATTCAGGGTTCTGACTTCTTCCTCATTTAGTCTTGGCCGAGTGCAAGTTCCCAGGAATTTATCCATTTCTTCCACGTTTACTGGTTTATGTGCATAGCGCTGTTTGTAGTAATCTCTGATGGTAGTTTGTATTTCTGTGGAATCAGTGGTAATATCCCCTTAATCATTTTTTATTGCATCTATTTGATTCTTCTCTCTTTTCTTTTATATTAGTCTGGCTAGTGGCCTATTTTGTTGATCTTTTCAAAAAACCAGCTCCTAGATTTACTGATTTTTTTGTATGTTTTTTTGTGTCTCTATCTCCTTTAGTTCTGCTCTGATCTTAGTTATTTCTTGTCTTCCATGAGGTTTTGAGTTTTTTTGATCTTGCTCCTCTAGCTCTTTCAATTTTGATGATAGGGTGTTGATTTTAGATCTTTCCTTGTTTCTCATGTGGGCATTTATTGCTATAAATATCCCTCTCGACACTGCTTTAAAGGTGTCCCAGAGTTTCTGGTAAGTTGTGTGTTCATTCTGATTGGTTTTGAAGAACATCTTTATTTCTGCCTTCATTTCATTGTTTATCCAGTTGACACTCAGAAGCAAATTGTTCAGTTTCCAAGTAGTTGTGTGGATTTGAGTGAGTTTCTTAATCCTAAATTTTAATCTGATTGTACTTTGGTCTGATAGACTGTTTTTTATGATTTCCATTCTTTTGCATTTGCTGAGGAGTGGTTTGCTTCCAAATATGTGGTCAGTTTTAGAATAAGTGCAATGTGGTGTTGAGAAGAATGTATATTCTGTGGATTTGGGGTGGAGTGTTCTGTATATGTCTATATAGGTCGGCTTGGTCCAGCTCTGCATTCAAATCCTGGATGTCTTTTCTGTCTTGTTGATCTGTCTAATATTGACAGTGGAGTGTTGAAGCCCCCCACTATTATTATGTGGGAGTCTAAATCTCATTTTAGGTCATTAAGAACTTGCTTTATGTATCTGGGTGTTCCTGTGTTGGATGCATATATATTTAGGATAGTTAGTTCTTCTTGTTGGATTGATCCTTTTACAATTATGTAATGCCCTTCTTTGTCTCTTTTCATCTTTGTGGGTTCGAAGTCCATTTTATCAGAGACTAGGATTTCAGCCCCTGCTTTTTTTGTTCTCCATTTGCTTGGTAAATCTTCTTCCATCCCTTTATTTTGAGTCTATGTTTGTCTTTGTATGTGAGATAGGTTTCCTGAATACAGCACCCCAATGGATCTTGACTTATTATCCAGTTTGCCTGTCTGTGTCTTTTGATTGGGGCATTTAGGCCATTTACATTCAATGTTAATATTGTTATGTGTGAATTTGATCCTGCCATTTTGTTACTGGCTGGTGTTCTTGCCCGTTAGTTGACTCAGTTTCTTCACTGCATTTTTAGTCTTAGCCATTTGGTGTGTTTTTGCAGTGACTGGTACTTGTTCCTTTCCATGTTTAGTGTTTCTTTCAGGAACTCTTGTAAGGCAGGTCTGGTGGTGATGAAATCTCTCAGTAATTGCTTGTCCATTATAGATTTTATTTCTCCTGCATTTATGAATCTTAGTTTGCTGGATATGAGATTCTGGGTTGAAACTTGTTTTCTTTAAGGAAGTTGAATATTCGCCCCCACTCTCTTCTTGCTTGTAGGGTTTTTGCCAAGAGATCTGCTGTGAGTTTGATTGGCTTCCCTCTGTGGGTGATCTGTCCTGTCTTCTGGCTGCCCTTAGCATTTTTCCTTCATTTCAAACCTGGTGAATATTGACAATTATGTGCCTTGGGGTTGCTCTTCTTGAGGAATATTTTTGTGGAGTTTTCTGTATTTCTTGGATTTGAATGTTGACCTTGCTAGGCTGGGGAAGTTCTCCTGGATAATATCCTGGGGCATGTTTTCCAGCTTGAATTCATTCTCCCCATCACATTCAGGTACACTGATCAAGCGTAGATTAGGTCTTTTCACATAATCCCACATTTCTTGGAGGCTTTGTTCATTTATTTTCACTCTTTTTTTCTCTTGTCTTGCCTTCTCTTTTTGTTTCATTGAGTTGATCTTCAATCTCTGATATCCTTTCTTCTGCTTGATCGATTTGGCTATTAAACTTTGTGTTTGCTTCACATAGTTCCCATGCTGTATTTTTCAGTTCTATCACGTCATTTATGTTCTTCTCTGAGCTGGTTATTCTAGTTAGCATTTCATCTAACCTTTTTTCAAGGTTTTTAGTTTCTTTGCATTGGGTTAGAATGTGTTCCTTTAGCTCAGAAAAGTTTATTATTACCCACCTTCTGAAGCCTGTTTCTGCTAATTCGTCGCACTCTTTCTCGGTTATGTTGTGTTCCTGTGCTGATAAGGAGTTGTGATCCCTTGAAGGAGAAGAGACATTCTGGTCTTTGATGGTTTCATAATTTTTGGGCTGTTTTTTTCCCGTCTTCTTGGATTTACCTGGCTCTCATCTCAGGGAGCTGCTTGATGAGGTCTCTTATCTGCCTATGAAGGCACTAAAGGGTTTCCAGGGACTCCTTTAGGTTACTAGGTAGGCTTCCTGTGTCTTTTTTGTTTACACTGGGAGGCTAGGCCCACCTCTTCCACTGACCTGGAGGCGCTGCTGGGTGGTCAAGAACACTATCCTTTTGCAACATAGGTTTCCTGTGTTTTTTGTTAAAATATGAAGCCTAGTCCCACCTCTTTAATGGTGGGTTGGCCTTTCCTTCAAGGAGCTGGATTATTCAGGGTTCAGCTCAGACTGAGGCACTGGCTGTGTAACCCACCAAAGTTACTGCTTCAGCCCTCTGGGGTTTGTGGGGGAGGGTAGGGACCCACCTGGCCACACTGTCTCCCAGCTTTCAGCTCCCTCTCTCTCTGTGTAGGGGAATGGGGTGATAGCTTGGTCTGCAGGCTCTCCCAGCTGGCTTATGGTCTTATGCATTTGCTCAGATCTGTGCGACAATCCGGGACATGGTCCTGGATTATTATTCAACTCTGTGCTTGTAATTCCCAGCACTTGACTGGCAAAGATCCCCTGTTCTGTGTATTGCTGAGGCTTTGAGGCTTTGGGGGAAGTGCTGTATCTAGGCTGGGGTACCAGAGGGGGAGCCTCCAACTCACAGGTCAGATGCACTTTCCGGGTGAAGCAGCACCCCTCCTCGCCTTGGTCTGCTCTGCCTGGGCTTTGCTCATTGTCCCACCAGACCCATTGAAATGCACCTGGTACCTTGGTTGGAGCTAGGAGATCTCTCAATTTCTGCGTCTCTCTCGCTGGGTGTTGTGCACCAGAGTTGTATCTATTCCACCATCTTGTTCCCCCATCTCCGGAGTCTTTTCTATAGCAATGTTTGCAGTTTCTATTTCAACTTTATTTTTTAATTTAGGATTATTAATATTATTTTTCATTGAAAAATCATAATGGTATATATTTAAGGGATACAATGTGATGTTTGCTATATGTATACAATATGAAATGTGTAAATCACACTAACATATCTATTATTTCACATATTTACTATTTTTTATTTTAGACCATCATTTTACTCTGTACATTTGTGAGTTCAACTTTTTTATATTACACATATAAGTGAGATCATGTGGTATTTGAACTTTTGTGCTTGGCTTATTTCACTTAACATAATGTCCTTCAGATTTATCCTTTTCACTAATGACAGAATTTTCCCAATATTCTATTGTGCATATATACTACATTTTCTTCATTCATCCACTGATGAACACTTAGGTTGATTCTATATCTTGGCTATTGTGAATAATCCTTCTATGAATGTGATAGTACAGATATATCTTTGACATACTGAATTTGCTTCCTTTGGATATATACCCAGAGTGGTATTACTGGATCATATGGTAGTTCTATTTTTAGTTTTTTGAGAAAACTTAGGCTGTTTACTATAATGGTACAAATTTACATTTCTACCAACAGTGTATAAGAGTTCTGCATTTGGCCATTCTTGCATTGCTGCAAACAAATACCTGAGATTGATTAACTCATAAGAAAAGAAATTTAATTGGGTCATAGTTCTGTAGGCTGTACAGGAAGCCTAGCAGCATCTGCTTCTGCAGAGGCCTCAGCAAGCTTCCAATTATGTCAGAATGTAAAGGCAGAGCAGGAATGTCACATGGCAAGAGCAGAAGCAAATGAGGTGAAGGGAGGGAAGGTGCCACACACTTTTAAACAAGATCTTATAAGAACACACTCACTATTGCAAAAAGAGTACCAAGCTATAAGAGATCTGCCCCAATGACTCAAACATCTCCCACTAGCTTCCAGCTTTGGGGATTACAATTCAACATATGATTTGGACAAGGACAAATATCCAAGTTGTATCAAGTTTCTTTTTCTCTGCATCCTCACCAACACTTATTATTTTTCATCTTTTTGTTAAGAGCCATTCTAATGGATGTGAGGTGGTATTTTACTGTAGCTTTTTCATTTCCCCAATGATTGATGCTGAGCATTTTTTCATATA
>NW_016107461.1:3404268-3415205 GCF_001604975.1 Cebus imitator | reverse complement strand
TCACTGCAACCTCTGCCTACCAGGTTCAAGCAATTCTCCCACCTGAGCCTCCCTAGTAGGTGGGACTACAGGCTCTTGCCACCACACCCAGCTAACTTTTGTGTTTTCAGTAGAGCCAGGGTTTTACCATATTGGCCCTGCTGGTCTGGAACTCATGACCTTGTGCTCCACCCACCTCAGCTTCCCGAAGTGCTGGGATTACAGGCATGAGCTACTGTGCCTGGCCTTGAGTTAATCTTATATGCAAAAAACACCCTAAAGACTCTGCTAGAAAACTGTTACAACTCATAAATAAATTATTGCATAATACACAGTCAACAGACAAAAATTGGTAGCATTTCTGTATGTTAATAATGAATTATTCTAAAAGGAAATTAAGAAAACAATTAAACTTGTAATAGCAACAAAAAGTTAAATACTTAAGTGTAAATGTAATTTAAGCAAGGAAGCAAAAAACATGTACAGTGTGCCATTGTTACCTGCAGATTCTGAATCCATGGATTCAACTGTGGATCAAAAATATTTTTAAAAAATTACCTCTATATTGAGCAAGTACAGGCTTTTTTTCTAAAAAATAATTTTCTAATCAATTATTTCCCAAGCAACACAGTTCTAACAACTATTTCCATAGCATTTTCTTTGTATTAGAATCATAAGTAATCTAGAGACGATTTGAAGTATATGAGAGAATGTGCATAGTTTAAATGCAAATAATATGTGATTTTATATCATGGACTTGAGCTTTCATGGACATTGGTAACTGTGGGAGGTCCTGGAAACAATACCCGAGGATACCAAGTAATGACCATATACTGAAAAATATAAAACACTGGTTAAAGAAAGGCAAGAAAACACAAATAAATAGAAAGTTAAGCCACATTCATGAACTGAAAAAATATTTGTAAAATGCTGATGCTACCCAAACAATCTGCAAATTTATTGCAATCTCTATCAAAATTCTCATATCATTTCTTACAGAAATAGAAAAAAATCTTAAATTAGTATAGAACCACAAAAGGCTTTCAATAGCCAAAACAATCTCAAGCAAAAAGAACAGAGCTGGATGTGTAACACTCCCTGAATCCAAAACATATTGTAAAGTAATTGTTATCAAAACAATATGGTCCTGGCACAAAAACAGACTTATCAACCAATAGAACAGGAGAGACAACTCAGAAATAAACCCATGTTTAGTCAATTGATTTGTGACAAAAGTGCCAAAAATTCATAGAGAGAAATGAGTCTTGAATAAATGATGTTTAAAAAAAACTGGGTATCCGCTAGAACGGCAATCATTATAAAGTCAGGAAACAACAGATGCTGAAGAGGATGTGGAGAAATAGGAACACTTACACTGTTGGTGGGAGTGTAAATTAGTTCAATCTTGTGGAAGACAGTGTAGCAATTCCTCAAGGATCTAGAACTAGAGATACCATTTGACCCAGCAATCCAATACTGGGTATTGGATTGTAGATTATAAATCATTCTACTATAAAGACACAGGCACATGTATGTTTATTGCAGCACTGTTCACAATAGTAAAGAATTGGAACCAACGTGAATGCCCATCAATTATAGACTGGATAAAGAAAATGTGTCACATATACACCATGGAATACTGTGCAGGCATAAAACAGGATGAGTTCATGTCCTTTGCAGGGACATGGGTGAAGCTGGAAACCATCATGTTCACCAAACTAACACAAGAATAGAACACCAAACACCACATGTTCTCAGTCATAAGTGGGAGTTGAACAATGAGAACACATGGACACAGGGAAGGGAACTTCACACACTAGGGCCTGTCAGTGGGTGAGGTGCTAGGAGAGGGATAGCATTAGGGTAAATATCTAATGTAGATGATGAGTTGATGGGTGCAGCAAACCACCATTGCACATGTAACAAACCTGCCCATTCTACACATGTATATCAGAACTCAAAGTATAATTTTAAAGAATTAAAAAAAAAAAATAGAGAACCAGATGCATTTTGTAATCCCAGCCCTTTGGGAGGGCGAGGTGGGTGGATGACCTGAGGTTAGAAGTTCGAGACCACCCTGACCAACATGGAGAAACCCCATCTCTACTAAAAATACTAAAAATACTCGGCTAAAATTAGCCAAGCATGGTGGCTCATGCCTGTAATCCCAGCTACTCGGCAGGCTGAGGCAGGAAAATCGCTTGAACCCAGGAGGCGGAGGTTGTGGTGAGCTGAGATCATGCCAGTGCACTCCAGCTGGGCAACAAGATTGAAACTCCATCTCAAAAAAAAAAAAAAAAAAATCCTGGTATCTACATACAGAAGAATGAAATTGAACCATGGCCTCACTTCACATGCAAAAATGAATTCAAAATAGATTAAAAACTTAAACATAAGACATGAAACTGTAAGACTACTACAAGAAAACATATGGAAATATAACTATATTTGTTTTATAAAAAGTATGAAATTATTTCTCAATAGGTTGATTTTATTCACAAAAATAAAACTATAAATTTGTTTCTTGTCTCTAAATCTTCATTCTGAAAAATCACTCTTCTGTGTAACACGTGCAGATCACAAAGATCATGCATATTGCCTTGGAGCCTGGGGATTCATTCTGCCCCACCAACCACCACTGGCTCACATGCACACCATACTTCATGGGGCCAAGGAGAGGACTGTCCTACCAATCACTAGTGCCCATATATATGATCTGGGAGTCTGGGTATCAATCTTGTTTCACTGTGGGTGTCCACATGTACCATCAGGGACCTGAAGAAAGACCTGACTTGCCTTCCACTGCTGCCACATTAGCAAGTTATTGGGAGGCCTAGGGACTGACCTGCCCTACCTGCTACAGCCAACACCTGTGCATCAACTGGGAGCATGAGGATAGGCCTGACATAATTTTCAACTCTACTGCAAGTGTCTGAGAGCAGGGTCCAGGAGTCTACAGATTGACCTGCCCTGACCACTGTAAGTGGTACCTGTGCACATGCCATCAGAAAGCCTAAGGACAGACCCATCCTGAATTTTGCTGCTGCCACCACCACATATGTGCATTATTTGAAAGTCTGGGGATCAACACACTCTGCCCACTGCTGCCAGTGCCCACAAGGACTATGCAGGGGCCTTTGGCCTTCTTTACTAGCTGCCATTACTGCCAGCGCATGAATATGCCGTCCAGGAACCCAGGGATTAAATGGCCCCACCCTCCATTTCCAACACTTATGCATATCATCGAGGGGCCTGAGGATAGGCCTGCTCTGCCTACTACTGCTAGCACTGGTGCCTGAATACTGATCTTCCTGGAGTCACTCTCTCCAGCAAAGCCTCATCAAAGCCTCCACTAACAATCACTGTCTAAGTCACTGAGGAACTCACAGGAACCTCTGATGCTGATTACAGCCAAAAAATCTTTTGGAGACTACACTACTGTGTCCATCCAGAATCAGAGCCATGCCACCCTACTCAGCCAACACTGTAGATACATCTAAAGGAAAAAGTATTTTCCTGCAAAAGCCAATCAATAAAATAGACAGAAAAGACTTACACCAAATACACAGATACCAACTTAAGAACACAAAAAAAAAAAAAAAAAAAAAAAAAAGAAGGAAGCATAACGTCTTCAAAGAGACATAGTAATTCTCTAGAGACAGATTCCAATGAAAAGAAAATTTATGAAATGACTAAGAAAATCCGAATAATATTAAAGCAACTCAGTGAGATATAAAAGGACACAGATAAACAATATAAAGAAATCAGGAAAACAATGACCTGAATGACAAATTCAGCAAAGAGATGGATATCATTAAAAAACACCAAACAGAAAGCTTATAACTGAAGAATTCAACAAAGAAAATAAAAAATACAATTAAGAGTTTTAACAACATAGTAGATCAAGCAGAAAAAAGAATTTCTAAACTTGAAGCAAGTGTTTTGAAGTAACACAGATTTTAAAAAGAATATAAAAGAATGAAGAAATTTTATGTGACATAAGGGATAATATAAAATGACTAAATATCTAAATTCAAAAAGTTCCAGAAGGAGAAAGAAGGGGAAAGAATAAAAAACCTATAGAATAAAATAATAGCTGAAAACTTTTTTTAAAGAGTCACAAGAGATGTAAACATCTAGATATAGGAATCTCAAAGGTACCTGAATAGATTCAAACCAAAAATGTATTCTCCAAGATATAGCAAAAAAGAGAACGTTAAAAACAGCAAGAGAAAAACATCAAGCTACAAAAAAGTTAATCCCCATCAGACTAATGGCAGATTTCTCAACAGTAACCTTATAGACCAGGAGAAAATGAAATGACACATTCAAAGTACTGAAGTAAAAGCCTATCAGATAAGAATATTATATTCAACAAAGCTATCCTTCAAAAATGAGGAAGAAATAAACTATTTTCCAGAACAGCAAAAGCTAGGAATTTATCACCACTAGTCAGGCCCTAAAAAAATGAATAAGAGAGTCCTACAGCTGGAAACCAAAGGATGATATCTAACATCATGAAAACATACAGAATTATAAAACTTACTGTCAAATATATACTCAAATGAGAATGAGAAAGAAGTTAAATGTTACCACTACAGAAAACCACCAAACTGCAATGATAATAAGAGAGTACAAAGGAGGAAAGGTTACACAAAACAACTAGAAAACAATTAAGAAAGTAACAGGAATAAATTCTCGTTAATTAGTATAATATTGAATGTCAACAGATTAAACTCCACACTTAAAAAGTTTATTAATGGATAGAAAGACATAACTCAACTATATGCTACCTATAAGCAACTTACTTGGCCTATAAAGACACTTATAGACTGAAGGTAAAGGGATTGAAAAAATATCCCACACAAACAGAAACTATACATGAGCAAGAGTAGCTATATTTATGTCAGTTAAAACACACTTTAAGTCAAAAACTGTAAAAAGCCACAAGGAAGGTCATTATATAGACATATATAAAAAGATCAGTTCAACAAGAGGATATAACAACTCTAAATATATGTGTACTCATCACCAGAACATCCATATATATAAAGTAATTATTAGAGAAAGACTCCAATACAGTAATAATTGGGGACTTAGGAACCCCACTGTCAGCATTGGACAAAACATCTGGACAAAAAGTTAACAAAAAAGCAGTGAATTTAAACTGCTCTTTAGACCAAATGAACCTAATGGACATTAACGGAACTTTTGATTCAATAGCTGTGGAATAAGCTTTCTTCTCATGAGCACATGGAATATTCTCCAGGACACACCATATGCTAGGCCGCAAAACAAGTCTCAGTAAATTTTTTTTAAAAATCAAGATTATATCAATAATTTTCTGAGACCAAAATAAAATAAAACTAGAAATTAATAACATGGGGAAAATTAGAAACTGTAAAAATGTATGAAAATTAAACAAGATGCTACTGACAAGTATTGGATCAATGAAAAATTTAATCAAAAAACCAAAAAGTTCCTTGAAACAAGTGAAGATGAAACACAGCATATTAAAACTTGTGGAATACAGCAAAAGCATTACTAAGAGTGAAGTTTATAGTAACACCTACAATAATAAAATAGACTTGAAATAACAATGCAGCTTGAAGAATTAGAAACTTCAAGTTCTTTTTCATTATGTGAAAAAATATTTTGGGGGGATGCTTTTGCTTTCATTCTGATCTAGGCTGCTTTTCTGCCAAGATCTGCTGGATGATTTCTAGCCACACTATTTAAAATAAATACCTATGATTTGTATTGACAGCAGCTATCTTGAAGATGTCAAATCTACTAATAAGTGTGCAAAATATTTTAGCAGGTGCAATACTGAACACTAAGGCCAAAATCAAATGCCAAAAAAATTGACAAGACTTTGTGCTTTGAGAATATTTATGAAATTCTTGTCATTCTCCCAGTTCAAATGACGGTCAAGGATAAGAATTTGTGTAGGGGTTAAGGTGACAGTATAAAATGGTTTGCTTTTGTTATAAGCATTTCAAAAAGATAAATTAAAAAATCATTATAGAATGATTGCCTACTGAATAATGACTCAGAGAAAAGATAAATTTAACTTTTTAAAATAAAAGTTTCCCAGGACAGGTGAAGCAGAGAGTCTGGACAGAAAAAAAAAAAAAAAAATGCTCTTTTATTTCAAGGAATTTCATGCAACTAGCATTCACCCTGGCACATTCACACGGAGACCTCAGCTGTGACTGGCTATCTGGTATGAAAGTGAAATGCTTCCTACTCATTGAATCTGTTGTACTAAATCAGACTTACATTAACAGAGTAAATTTGTCAAGATTCACTCACTTGTGAGTAAAAGAAATCCGATGTGCCTTAGAAATAAATATCTGAGACAATCTCCATTCCTCATTTGGGCCTAGGTTAAATAAGCTAATAAAACAACAACAAAATTCATCTTGGTATGAAACTTTTTTTCATTGTTTACTGAAGTGCCCTCAAGAGTTAAATCTACACACCACATTTATAAAGGTGGTGGGTCTAATTTAAGGCTAATTCAGTTGTTTTAATTTAGGTAACACTGACATGTCAGTGTATAACACATTTTATCTGTACATTTGCAAAAAATTGATGGGTCACATTTTGCCTAGAGATTTCCAAATCCTGTCACCCTCGCAACTTTGAAGATAGTATATAAATCCATTATTATTTTTTTAAAATTTAGGTTCAGGTGATACATAGGCAGGTTTTTAAATGTATATATTGCATATGGTGAGGTTTGAACATTGTACCCAATAGTTAAATTTTTAACCCTCACCACCCCCACCACCATCCCTACTTTTGGAGTTCCCAGTATTTATTATTACCATTTTATGTCCACATGTACGCATTATTTAGATCCCTCTTAAAGAGAGAACATGAAATGTTTAATTTTCTTTTTCTGAGTTACTTAGGATAATGGCTTCCAGTTCAATCCACATTGAGGCAAATGACATGATTTCCACCCACTTTTTTGGTTGCATAGTAGTCTATGGTGTAGTTATAGATATTTTCTTTATCCAATCCACCATGATGACACTTAGTTTGATTTTACTACTGTACATAGTGCTGCAATAAACATACGTGTGCAAGTTTTTTTGTTTGTTTGATTGTTTGTTTGTTTGTTTAAGACGGAATCTCACTCTGTCACCTAGGCTGGAGAACAGTGGCATGATCTCCACTCACTGCAGCCTCTGCCTCCAGGTTCAAGCAATTCTTCTGCCTTGGCCTTCTGAGTAGCTGGGATTACAGGGCGCCCACACCCGGCTAATTTGTGCATTTTTAGTAGAGATGGGTTTCACTGTGTTGACCAGGCTGGTCTCGAACTCCTGACCTTGGGTGATCTGCCCACCTTGGCCTCCCAAAGTGCTGGTATTACAAGCCTGAGCCACCATGCCTGGACATGTATCTTTTTTATATAACAGTTTTTCTCTTCCTTTGGGTAGAAAGGAAAAGAAATCCTATTGGGATTTCTGGGTCAAATATAGTTCTATTTTTAGTTCTTTGAGAAGTCTCTATACTCTGTTCCATAGAGGTTATTCTAATTTACATTTTACCAACAGTGTATAAGAGTTCTCCTTTTTCTGCATCCATGCCGCGTCTGTTGTTTTTTGACTTTTTCATAGGAGTCATATTGACTACTATAACATGGTATCTCAATGCGATTTTGATTTGCATTTCTCTGATGATTAGTGATGAGGAGCATTTTCAAATATAAGTGTTGGCCATTTATATGTCTTCTTTTGAGTAATGTCTATTCATGTCCTTTGCCCTATTTTTAAAACAAAAATATTTTTATTTTAAGTTCCAGAGTACATGTGCAGGATGTGTGGGTTTTTTTCACAGGTAAACGTGTGCCATGGTGGTTTGCTGCACATATCAATCCAGCACCTAGGTATTAAGCCCAGCATGTATTAGCTCTTTTCCCTAATGCTCTCTCTACCTTCCTTCTCCCCCATCAGGCCCAGTGTGTGTTGTTCCTCTCCCTCTGTCCATGTGGTCTCTTTGTTCAGCTCCCACTTACAAGTGAAAACATGTAGTGTTTGGTTTTCTGTTTGCATTAGTTTGCTGAGGATGATGGCTTCCAGCTCCATCCATGTCCCTGCACAGAACATGATCTTGTTTCTTTTCATGGTTGCATAGTATTCTATGGTATATATGTACCACATTTTCTTTATCCAGTCTATCATCAATGGGAATTTGTGTTGATTCCATGTCTTTGCAAGTGTGAATAGTGCTGCAATGAACATACGTGTGCATGTATCTTTATAACAGAATGATTTCTATTCCTTTGTGTAAATTCCCAGTAATGAAATTGCTGGGTCAAATGCTATTTCTGGTTCTAGATTTTTAAGGAATCTCCACACTGTCTTCCATACTGGTTGAACTAATTTATATTCCCACCAACAGTGTAAAAGCATTCCTATTTCTCTGTAACCTCTCCAACACCTGTTGTTTCTTAACTTTTTAATAATTGCCATTCTGACTGGCATAAGATGATACTTCATTGTGGTTTTGATTTGCATTTCTTTAATGATCAGCAATGTTGAGCTTTTTTTTCATGTTTTTTTCTCTTAATGAATGTCTTTTTTTGAGAAGAGTGTGTTCATGTTCTTTGCTCACTTTTTAATGGAGTTGTTTGTGTTGGTTTTTTTTTTTTTTTTTTTTTTTTTTAAGTGCATTGTAGATTCTGGATATTAGATCTTTGTCAGATAGACAGATTCCTTTGCCCTATTTTTAAGAGGTTACTTGTTTTCTCTTGTTCAGTTATTTTGTTTCCTTTATATTCTGGATATTAATCTTCTGTCAGAGGCATACACTGGAAATATTTTCTCCTATTCTATATGTTGTCTGTTTAATCTGTTCCTTTGCTGTGCAGAAGCTTTTTAGTTTAATTAAATACCATTTGTCTAATTTTGGTATTGTTGCATTTGCTTTTAGGGTCTTAGTAATAAATTCTATGCCTAGGCCAATGTCCAGAGGAGCTTTTCCTTAATTGTCTTCCATGACTTATATTTTCAGGTTTAAATTTTGGCCTTTAATCCATATTGAGTTAATGTTCATATATGGTAAGATATATATGTTGAGATATAATTGGCTAGCCATATCCAGTTTCATTCTTCTGCATATGGCTAGTCAATTTTCCCAGCACCATTTATTGAATAGGGTTTCTTTCCCCATTGTTTACTTTTCTTGATGTTGTCAAATATCAGTTGGTGTAGGCATGTGGCTTTATTTCTAGGCTCTCTGTTATAGTCCATTGACCTATGTGTCTATTTTTGTACCAGTACCATGTTGTTAATATAGCTTCATAATATAATTTGAAGTCAGATAATGTGATTGATCCCCATGGCTTTGTTCCTTTTGCGTAGGATTGCTTTTGCTATTCAGAGTTTTTGTTATTGTTGTTGCTCTACATACATTTTAAGTTTTATTGTAATTCATTGAAGACTGATGGTACTTTGAGAGGAATTTCATTGAATCCATAGATTGCTTTGAAAAGTATGGTCATTTTCACAATATTGATTCTTCCAATCAATGATCATGGGATATTTTTCAATTTGTTTGTTTCAGCTATTTTTTAAATCAGTGTTTTGCATTCCTCCTTGTACAGTTCTTTCATCTTGTTGGTTAAATGTATTCTTAGGTATTTAGTTTTTCTTTCTGGCTATTGTAAACATCATTGAGATTTTGACTTGGTTCTCAGCTTGAATATTATTGGTGTATAGAAATACTACTGATTTTTTCATACTAATTTTATATCCTGAAACTTTACTGAATTCACTTTTCAATTCTAGTCTTTTGGAGGATGATTTCGGGCTTTTAAGCTATATAATTAGTAAACAGAAATAATCTGATTTCCTCTTTTCCAGTTTGGATGACTTTTATTTCTTTTTCTTGCCTGATTGCTCTGGCTAAGAATTAATTCCAGCACTAAGTTGAATATGAGTGGTGAGAGTGGACATCCTTGTCTAGTTCTGTTTTTTACGGGGAATGTTTTCAACTTTTCCTTAATCATCATGGTGTTGAATGTGGTTTGCCATATATAGCTTTTATTATTTTGAGGTGTGCTTCTTCAATGCTTAGCTTATTGAAGATTTTCTTTTTATCAAGAAAGGATATTGGATTGCATTGTGTTTTTTCCACCTTTATTGGGATGATCATGTGGTTTTTGTATTTATTTCTATTTATGTGGTAAATCACATTTGTTGACCTGTATATGTTGAAACAATCTTGCATCCCTGGAATGAAATCCACTTAATCATGATGAATTATCTTTTTGATGTGCATTGGATTCACTTTGCTGGTTTCTTTTTTATTTTTCATTTTATTTTATTAAAAAAATATTTGAGAGAGACTGGAGTGCAGTGGCACAAACTCAGCTCACTACAACCTCTGCCTCCCAGTCTGAAGTGATCCTCCCGCCTCAGCCTCTCTGGTAGTTGGGACTACAGACATGCACCACCATGCCCAGCTAATTCTTGTATTTTTTGAGAGATGAGATTTTGTGGTGTTGAACAGACTGGTCTCAAACTCCTGGGCTCAAGCGATCCTCCTGTTTTGGTTTCCAAAGTGCTGGGATTACAGGTGTGAGCCACCCTGCCCAGCCACACTTTGCTAGTTTTTTCCTAAGAAGTTTTGCATCTATGATCATTAGGAATATTAGCCACAGTTTTCTTTTTCTTTTCACTTTTTTAGTCATTGCCTGAATTCACTTTTCAGGGTGACACTCGTTTTGGAGAATGAATGATGTAACAACCCCTCCTCCTTGATTATTTGGTATATTTCAGTAAGATTGGTGCCAGTTCATCTTTGTACATCTGGAAAAATTTAGCTGTGGATTTACCTGGTTCTGGTGTGTGTGTGTGTGTATGTGTTTGTTGGAAGTTATTTTTATTACTTATTCAAATTCGTTACTCATTTTTCATTGGTTCAAGGGTTTTTTTTTTTTT
>NW_016107461.1:3348579-3404233 GCF_001604975.1 Cebus imitator | reverse complement strand
GAAATGGCACGATCTCGGCTCACTGCAACCTCCGCCTCCTGGGTTCAGGCAATTCTCCTGCCTCAGCCTCCTAAATAGCTGGGATTACATGCACATGCCACCATGCCCAGATGCATTTTTGTATTTTTAATAGAGACGGGTTTCACCATGTTGACCAGGATGGTCTCGGTCTCTTGACGTCGTGATCCACCCACCTCGGCCTCCCAAAGTGCTGGGATTACAGGCTTGAGCCACCGCGCCCGGCCTGGTTCAAGGTTTCTATTTCTTACTGGTTCAACCTTGGAAGGTTTTTTGGTTCTGGGAATTTATCCATTTCCTTTAGATTTTCTAGTTTGCATGCATATAAATGTTCATGTTTATCTCTGATGATCTTTTGTATTTGAGTGGTATCAGTTGCAATGTCACCTTTGTCATTGTGCTTATTTGAATCTTCTATCCTTTTTTATTGGTTAATCTATGTAGCAGTCTATCAATTTTGCTTATCTTCTGAAAGACCCAACTTTTCCTTTTATTGGTCTTTTGTAATTGTAGTCTCAATTTTATTCAGTTCTGCTCTGATCTTTGTTATTTCTTTTCCTCTGCTAGCTTTGGGTGTGTTTTACTCTTGTTTTTCTGTTTCTTTTAGGTGTGAAATTAGGTTGTTAATCTGAGAACGTTATTTCCTTTTGATATAGACCTTTGACCTATAAGCTTTCCTTTTTGCATTTCTTTTGTGGTATAGCAGATGTTTTGAAATGTTTTGTCTCTGTTTTTACTCATTTCAAACAATTTTTTAAATTTCTGCATATTTTTGTTCAATATGAATTTTGGAAGAGTTTTTTTTCTAGTTCTGTGAAAAATGGCATTGGTAGCTTGATAAGAATAGCATTGAATCTGTAGATTTTGTTGGGCAGTATGACCATTTTAATGATACTGATTATTCCAATCCATGAGCATAAAACGTTTTCCCATTTGTTTGTGTCATCTATGATTTCTTTTAGAAGTGTTTTGCGTTCTCCTTATAGAGATCTTTTACCTCCTTGGTTAACTGAATTTCTAGGTATATTACATTATTTTATTTTTTGGCTGTTGTAAATGGGATTGCCTTCTTGATTTGACTCTCGGCTTAAATATATTGATGTATCGAAATGTTACTGATTTTTATGTTTATTTAGTATTTTGAACCTTTACTGAAGTAGTTTATCAGTCCCAGAAATTTTTTGGGTTTTTCAAGTATAGGATTATATTGTCCATGATGAGAGATAGTTTGCTTTCTTCTTTATCTATTTGGGTGTCTCTTCTTTCTTTCTATTGTCTTATTGCTTTGGCTAGGACTTTCAATACAATGATAAATAGAAGTGGTAAGTGTGGGCATCCTTGTCTTCTTCCAGTTCTCAAGGAGGATGCTTCCAGTTTTGCACATGCAATAAGTTGCTCATTGTATGTTTGTCATAGATGACTGACTGTTATATTTTGAGGTATATTCCTTTGATGCCTAGTTTTTTGAGAATATCCATCATGAAGTGATGTTGGGTTTTAATGAAAGCTTTTTCAACATCTACTGAGATGATCATATGAGTTTTATTTTTAATCGTTTATGTTGGGAATCATATTTATTGATTTGCATGTGTTGAACTAACCTTACATCCCAAGAATGTAGCCTACTTAATTATGGGAAATTAACTTTTTGATATGCTATTGAATTCAGTTTGCTAATATTTTGTTGAGGGTTTTTATGTCTAGGTGGCTGAGGAATATTTATTTATAGTTTTTTTTTATTGCATTTTTAGTAGGCTTTGGAATCAGTAGATAATATTGGCTTTGTAGAATAAGTAAAGAAGGAGTACTTCTTCCTTGAATTTTAGTAAATGGTTTCAGTAAAACTGAACCAGCTCTTTGCATGTCTGGTATAATTTGGCTATAAATCCAGCTGTTGTATAATTTTTATTTTAATCTTTGGTTCATTGGTTTTTAATTAATGATACAATATTGAAATTTGATATTTGTTTGTTCAGTGTTTCAACTTATTCCTGATTTAGTCTGGGGAACTTGTGTGTTTCCAGGAATTTATCGATTTTCTCTAGATTGTTCTCATTTGTGTGTGTAGAGGTGTTCATAATATTCTCTGAGTATCTTTCGTATTTCTGTTGGATTTGTTGTAATGTCACCTTTGTCATTTCTGGTGTACTTATTTGGATCTTCTTTCTTTTTTTGCTTCGTTGTTAATCTAGCTATCAGTCTATCAACCTTTTTATCATTTCAAAAAGCCAACTTTTGGTTTTGTTGATTGTTTGTATGTATTTGGGGGTCTCAGTTTTGTTCAGTTCCACTCTGATATTAGTTATTTTCTTCTGCTAGCTTTTGTGTGGTGTTCTTGTTTTACTAGTTTCTCTAGGTGTGAGGTTGGATAATTAACCTGAGATCTAATTGTCTTAAGGTAGGCATTTAGTGCTGTAAATTTCCTTTTGACGCTGCTTTTGTTGCATCCCAAAGATTTTGGTATGTTGTGTCTCTGTTTTCACTTATTTCAAGAATAGCTTTTTATTTCTGTCTTAATTTTACTTTTTACCCAAAAGTCATTCAGGAGCAAGTTATGTGATTTCTATGTAATCATGTGAATTGAAAGATCTCTTTCATATTCATTTCTGTTTTTATTCCACTGTTGTTCAAAAATATGGTCAGTATAACTTTGTTTTTTAAATTTTATTTAGACTTGCTTTATGGCTGAGCATGTGATTGATCTTGCAGTGTGTTCCATGTGCACAATGACAAAAGCTTCCATGTGCACAAAAGCTTTCATAATAGAGACAAAAGTTTTCATAACAGAGAACCTCGAATGTAAATTCTGAATTTGATGGGTGGGATATTCTGTAGATGTCTATTAGGTCCAATTGTTCAAGTGTCAGGTTTAAGTCGAGAATTTCTTTGTTGATTTTTTTCCCTCAATGATCTATCTCATGCATCTGTCACTGGGATGTTGAAGTTCCCTGCTAGTAATATGTGGCTAAGTCTTTTGGTAGGCCTAGAAACACTTTATTTTAGTTAACCTGGGTGTTCTGATGTTGGCTGTATATATATTTAGGAGAGTTATGTCTTCCTGTTGAATTTAACCCTTCATCATTATGTAATCTCCTTCTTTGTCCTTTTTTTACTATTGTTGCTTTAAAGTTTATTTTATCTGATGTGAGAATAGTAATCCCTGTTCTTCTTTGTTTTCCATTTGCATGATAGATCTCTTTACTTTACTCTGAGTCTATGGGTGTCATTATGTATGAGATGGATCTTTTGATGAGAGCCGAAATGGGTTTTATTTTTTAATCTATCTTCTTCTGTGCCTTTTGAGTGGGGACATTTAGACCATTTATATTTAAGATTAATCTTTATTTATGAGGTTTAGATTCTATCATGAAGTTATTTGCTCATTGCTTTGTAGCTTCTGTTGCCTGGTTGCTTTATAGGATCTGCAAATTATGCAACTATAGTAATTTTTTTTGTTTGTTTTAACAGGTATTGTTTGTTTCTTCCCCATGTTTGGAACTCCCTTAAGGATTGCTTTTAAGGCTGGTCTAGTGGTAATAAATTCCCTTAGTGCTTTCATATCTGGAAAAACTTCTATTTCTCCATTGCTTATGAAGCTTAGTTTGGTGGAGTAAGAAATACTTGGGCGAAACTTATTTTCTTTAAGAATGCTAAAAGTAGGCCCTTAATCTCCTCTGGCTCGTAAGATTTCTGTTGAGAAGTCTTCTGTTAGCCTGATAAGTTTCCCTTTAAATGTGATCTAACCTTTTTCTCTAGCTGCCTAAGATTTTTTTCTTTAGCGTTGAGTTTGAATAGTCTGGTAACTATATGCTTTGGTGATGTTAGTTTTTTAAATAACATCTTGCAATTATTCTCTGGATTTCTTGTATCTTAATCTCTGGCAACATTTGAGAAATTTTCTTGAATTCTTCTCTCAAATATGTTTTCCAGGTTCTTTACTTTTCTTTTTGGCATTTCTCAGTAATGCCAATAATTTATAGTTTTAATGCCTTTACATAATCCTGTATTTCTTGAAGACTTTGTTGATTTTCAAAAATTTCTTTTTTTTTATTTTTGTCTGACTTATTTATTTGGAAAGGCTGGACCTCAAGCTCTGCAATTCTTTATTTTGCTTGGTCCAGTCTATTGATAAAGCTTTAATTGTATTTGGAAGTTTTTATTCCTGAAGCTCTGATTGATTTATTTTCATGTTTAATTCTTCCATCATTTCCTGGACTGCTTTGAAAGTTTCTTTGTTTTGACTTTTAACTTTGTCTTGGATATTATTGAGGTTCTTTGCAATCCATGGTTTGAAATCATCAGCTGTTATTTTTGAGTTTCCATTTTGGTTAGACAGCATTGCTAGAGAGCTAGTACAATTTTTTGGTAGTGTCGCAACATTGAGATTTTTTTCATGGTGCCACAATTCTTATGCTGGTTCCTTCTTATCTGGAGATCCTGGAATTTCATATTACTGTAATTATTTCCATGAGGTTAGGATTTTTTCCTTTTTCTTTCATACTCAATAAAATGATAATTATGATTTTCCTTTTTCTTCCTCTACTCCCTGGGGGAATGACTGTACAGAACACTGGGTAGGGGTCTTTTGTCTTTGCTTCTATAGCTCTATGCATTTCTTTTGGCAAGTTTTATATTGGGCTGTGCAGTTTGACCTACAAGCCAGTAGACGGCACTTATGGGTAAGAGCCCCCTGTTGCCAATGTGCTGTGTATATACTTGATCCTTATTTAGTGGCAGAAGATTTTTGTTGCTTAAGAAAATAGACTGATTCGTGGAGTGCACAGTGGTCTGAGTTTTCTGCTCCACCCCAAGCCAATGGGGGGACATCACAAAGGGTAGGGGCAGACCAGGCAGGTCCACTTACAGGGTCCAATGGCAGAAACACGCAGCATTACTTGAAAAGATTCCAATGGGCTGCTGACATGTGCTCAGTAATGTGCCCACTTGCGGAGCTGGGAAATCTTCCTGGCCCCACGTTCTCTGCACAGGGATAAGGGACAGCCTAAACCCTTATCCAAGGGAATGAGTGCTCCATATGCCTGGAGATCTGTCTGGGCATAAAGTGGGGAGGGCCACCCTGCAGCAAGATCTCTGCACAGAAAGGGTCAGGCAACTCAGGTTCCTCATATGAACTGGTGCTCCAAATGCCTGGAGATCTCCCTGGGCATTGAGTGAAGGTCTTGCTGCACCATGATCTATGTCTGGGAATGATGGGGCAGCTCAGGCTTCTGAACCAAATGAGTGGGTGATCCTAATACCTGGTGATCTACCTGGGTCTGAAGCAAAGAGCGCCTCTTTGCAGCAGGATCTCTGCTTAGGAAGGGTGGAGAAGGTCAGGCTCCTGCTCCAGGTTTGTGGGTGTTTCTAATGCCTGGATATCTGCCTGAGCCTGGAGCTGAGAGGACCCCTTGCATCGACATTTCTGTACAGAAGGAGTAGGGTGACTCACGCTGCTGGATCAGGCAAGCTGGTGCTCTGAAAGCTTGGAGATCTGCCTGGGTATATAGCAGAAAAGTCCCACCTGCACCAGAATCCCTGTACAGGAAGGGTGGAATGGCTCAGCCTGCTGAACTAGATGAGTGGACCCTAAATGTTCAGAGATCTGCTTGGTCATGGAGTGGAGAAAGTCCCTCTGTCCCACAATGTATCTGTGAAGGGTGGGGCATCACATGCTACTGGTCCAGGCAAGGAGGCACTATAAATGCCTGGATTTCTTCCTGCAGTAGAGCAGAGAAAGCCCTGCTGCACCAGGATCTCAGGGGAGTACGATGGGGCACCCAGCAATGGCACAAGCAGATTAGCTTCACATTGCCAAGCTGGCCCTGGCTGCGTTACTTGGCCTTTGTTGATGGAGGAAGTACATCCATCAACATGCATCAACCTGGTGCATCCCTGGTGATGTGCAGGGCATAGGATTCTCAGGGTCCTATCCTGTAATCTCCTGCCAAGCCAGCTGAAGGAGGGAAAGCTGGGTCAGGCTGGACTAGGCAAGCTGACATCCAGGCTCTCCATGGCAGGTCAAACACTGGCCTTGGTTGGGATCTAGTGGCAGCTCTCAGGCCACTGCAACAACCCTCCAGGGTGGAGTGGAGGCACCTCTGCTGCACCACAGAGTTAACTCAGGTGAAGAAGGGTGGTTGAGGTTTATAGCCCAACAGTTTGCCATGGGGCCCACTCAGCTCCCACTATCCTGACCTAGCAGATCTCCTTACAGCATCTGGCCCTAGCAATAGGCCCATCATTTAGGCAAGTCCCAAGCCATCTATGCCCAGATCACAAGGCCTTCCAGTTGTTTCAGTCTGTGAGACTCTGTGGCAGAAGCCATGGCTATCAGGCCACACCCCTCCCTGTTCAGCTCACAAAAGAAAAGACCTAAATTCTTGATCTCTATCTTTGGGACCAGGTTCCACATTCCAAAATGCCCTCTTTCCCTAAAAAAAGCCAAGGGAGGTTGTGGCCTCTTTCTGGAGCATTCCAGAGCATCACAAGAGACACATTCTGATTCAGGTCATTACTGATGCACTTGCTAAGACCTGCAGACAGAGCAGTTGCTCCCCTTCTGACAGTGAAGAATAAGGATTGTTTCAAAGATTTCTGGGGATGTGCAAGCCATTGTGACGTGATTAATTCACACTTTTCTTCCCCACTGTTGATAAGATTCAAACTAGACAAGAATTTGCTTCTTTGTCTGGGGTTCCACATCATAATCTTTCACAATAAATCTTGGAAAGGAAGGAGACAGCTTCATAGATGGCTTCTGTTTTACCAGACTCTAATTCATGTGTTAAGAAAAGAACCTGCTTTGGTTTTAACTATAAAATCAAACTATTGAGCTCATTGAAACTGATAATCCAACAATAACAAAAACAACAAAACACATATATACACATATTTCTATGTAGAAACATATATATGTGTGTGTGTGTGTGTGTGTGTGTGTGTGTGTGTGTGTTTATATGACTAAGAGATAAAATGATAAACATCAATTTAGATATGTCATAAAAATGACAAATTGGCCAGGCACGGTAGCTCACACCTGCAATCCCAGCACTTTGGGAGGCTGAAGTGGGCAGATCATGAGGTCAAGAGATTGAAACCATACTGGCCAACATGGTGAAAACCTGTCTCTACTAAAAATACCAAAATTAGCTGGATGAAATGGCACACACCTGTAGTCCCAGCTACTCGAGAGGCTGAGGCAGGAGAATTGCTTGAACCTGGGAGGTGGAGTTTGCAGTGAGCCGAGATCGCACAACTGCACTCCAGCCTGGTGACAGAGTGAGACTCCATCTCAAAAAAAAAAAAAAACAAATTAACATCCTTTCTAAATATCAAAACAAAGAGCCTTCATAAAATTTTGGCATTTTCATCAAAACCAGGTCGAGTTTATTTCAGAAAGGCAGGGCTGGATTTTTATTTGAATATGAATAAATATAAATGTATACACAAATGAGAAAAAATAATATAATCTCAATATATGCAGACAAAACATTTGGTAACATTCAACACACACTTTTTCTAAACACTCTCAGGAAACTGGAAATAGTAGGTCATTTAATTAATGTCATAAATTATGAAATATCAATAGCAACATTATCATAAGTGAAATACTGAATTATTTCTCTGAAGAATGTCTGCTCTTGACATTTTATTAAACATTGTATTCAAAGTTATATCCTAGTTAATAAGACAAAAAGTAAAATAATGACATAAACAGTGAGAAGAAAAGAAAAGTTAAAAAACTTTTTATACACAGACTATACACTGTTGAACAAAAATATTCTAAGGAATCTCTCACTCTCCCTTGTTCACCAGATATACCAGAATTAGTAAGCAAACTTAGCAAGCTCATAGGAGAAAAAGTAAAAAAACAATAATCAATTTTATTTTTGTATTCAATTAAAGAAAAAATGAAAATAATTTTTTAAATTACATTTTTAAAGTACATCAAAATGAAATTTATTAGGTATGATTTAGAAGGTATATGCAAAACTTCTACACGGAAAATGAATGAAACATTAATTATTCCCATATTGATGTAAAGATTCAAATCAATTCAAATTAAATTTTTTCTTTCATTTGTTCATTTATTTTATAAATGAAAACTAAATCATATAACAAGAAATTTTACATAACATAAAATTCCCAATTTTAAAAAAGTGTATAATTCAGTGTTTTATCATATATTCAGAAAGTGGTGCAACTATCACCAGCATATAATTCCAAAACATTTTCATAACCCCTCAAAAACATCCCGTACCTGTTAGCAGTCACTCCCAGTTCCTTCCTCCTCCCAGTCTCTGGCAACCGCAAATCTACTTTATCTCTATAGATTTGCCTATTCTGAACATTTTATATAAATGGAACTATGTACTATGCGTCCTTTTGTGCCTTTCACTTAGCATAATTTTTGTGAAGATTTATGAATGTTGTAGCATATATCAGCATTTCATTCCTTTTTATGGTGGAAAAATTCCATTGAATGGATGGACTACATTTTGTTTGGCTATCATTCATTCATTTAGCAATATTTCAAATCATGGCAAAATGCATAAAACTTAAAATGTGCCACGTTTCAAGTGTACAGTTCAATAGCATTAAATATATTTATATTGTTGTCCAACCATCACCACGATTCATCTACAGAACTCTTCTCATTTTCAAAACTAAAACTCTAAAGCTATTCAACAGGTTTTTCAGTAAATATTCTCAAGCATATTCTACAATATATGTGCCAAAGTATGGTACCAATAATCATTCAAAAATTTATAAAATAAAATATCAACATTGGAGGAATTATATTGCCTGAGTTGAGGAGTTATTGTAAAGCTATAGTAATGATGAGACTGTATTTTTGGCATAATAGTAGGAAAATAGATCAAAAATACTAAATAGACATTTTATAAATATAAACATTTTTGGCTTAGGCACCAGGTCGATTCAGAAGAGAAAGAAAAGTTTTTTTTAACATTTTTTTTTTTTTTTTTAAGAACTTAATAGGGAAAAAAATGCTACTTCACTCCTTCACACTTCATACAAATATTAATTTTAAAAGGATCAATTATAAATTCAATAACCATATATGATGTTACAAATCAATAGTGATAGAATTGAGTTAATGGTGGGTAACAGAGATTGAAAATGAGGGAAGGCAATTTTCTGGTGTGATAGAAATGTTATCTATCTTAAACGTTTACTTGAGTATATATATTTGTCAAAATTTATCAGAATATACATTTGCAATTCCTGCTTTTCTTTTTAGGTAAATTTTATCTCAATAACTCAAAAAATAAGTACTAATTTTGCAAAATTTCATTTGCATGACACCCACAAGTTATCTTGAACTATCCAAAATAAATAAAAAATAGTTTTTGCAATTAAAATCTGACTTGACTTGGTGAAAATACAAACTTCCCTTCAATTTAGCCAAAAAGGAAAAAAAAAATTATCTCTCAAGAATTGAAGAATTTACCTCCAAAAAAGTCAATTATTTAAAAGAAAAAATATTGCCATGTCTCTGGAATACAATTATGTCTATATGACATTAAAACATACAAGAAGAAAGTGAAAAATTCAATAATGCAGATATTTTCATTCAGGCCAACCAATATTCTGATGCTTTTAACTCTAAAGATAGAAGTCTTTGTATAAAATTGAGTTTTGTTAGAACAACCAATTATGTTAGACAAAAATGAAAGACAATGCTAGAGATAAAGTTAAAATTACATACTGATGAAAGTTAGCTAAGAAAATGTTGTGTATTTCTGAAGTACAAGCATCCAAAAAGTTTTGTTGGAGTTAAAATTGAAATGATGTTTGTGACTGAAGCTCTACTTATTTTTATTTATTTTTTCCCAATTTGTGTTCAGTAATTCATACATTTTCTAAAAGTGCATGGGATTCTATTTTTAAGTACTTTTATTTGAAAAAAATCATGACAAAAGATGTAAAATATATTACTAAGTAACTATCAGACCATGGACCAATTACACTTTCTATATTTATTTTTTTACCTATGTAAGAAAGCTTATCCTGATCCTCCCACATTATGAAACTGTGAAGCTCAACTGACAGTGTGTGAATGAAGTCAGAAAACTATTAAATGTCATGCTCACTACATGTGCCATCTTAAATATTATCACTGCATAGTTTTCAGGTCTGAAAGATATTAACACTGTCTTGTAAACCTGTTTTAGGGAAACACTTATCTTTTTACCTTTATTTTTCTCTATTTTATATTTATCATTTTTTGTTTTGCTAAAAATATTTTTGCAAAAATCTTCTAAATTCAAATAGAGGCTTAACATGGCTCCACACTTTGGTTAGCCTAATCTTTTATATTTATTTTGAGACATAAACCAGAACATTTTATTTTTTATAAAAATCTATGACCATCCAGAATCCCTTTGATGTTCAGGATAAATATAGATGAATCAAACAGCTTTACTTTGTTGATCACAGTTAGCATTATCTTCGCTTAGGGTTTTAAAAGGAAGACTGGACACTAAGCAGAGAGGAAGTATTAACATTTTGTTTATGAGGAGAGACTCAGAGGCCATTCTACTTGGGTTAAAGTTATTACTTTTCAAGTTTACCAGCCGCATAATTTTGAGAAGGACCCTAAGCTTACTGTGAATCCATGTTCTCATCTTTAAGTATATATCTTTAATTTTATCAATTTCATAGTTTAGTTCTGCAAATTTAAAATTACCACATTTAAAACACTTTTAAAAGGGTAAGAATATAACATATAATCATTATTTTATTAAAAATAAACATCATTAGTATCAGGCATCTTAAAAGTACGTAGGTTAAAAATAAACTGCATGAAAGGAAGAAATAGATTCATAAAAAGAAGTTATATTCTGGAAGAAACTTTATATAATTATAGTTAACTGGGTTCTAGGAGCTTTAATGTGACACTTAATTAAAAAGCAACAGGGTCTGGCTGCACATTTCTAGTCCAAATCATCTTTGAGGATTGTTGGAAGCAATCTGGCATTAATAAGTGACTTGATATTTTTCTTTTTAGTGGTTTGGCCTCAATTATATGTGAAATTAAGTAAATCAGTCTTAACACTCAATAAAATTGTTAGAGGAAAAAGTGTTAATTTTTGTGTTTTTATATTTCAGAGCTACCAATCAATTCATCTCTTTTTTTTCTTAAAAGTCATTTTAAAGAGAGCCTTTAAGAAAGCAAACAACATATGGAAATATCAAATCTTCATTTTTATATTCTCAACTTAAAAGCTTAAAAAATGATAGAACATGATACATTGCACCTTTAAATATCTTCTTTTCCTGAAGATGGAGGATGTTGGTTCAAAGGTTATTTATGACTGAAGATGTAATTGATCACAGGGGTGGACATTGACTTAAGAGATGATCATAGTCTGAGAGTACTAGCTTCAATATTTATGTTGCTTTTTTTTCTTTCATCTCATTTTTTCCTGTTGATAAATGACAGATTTTGGCTATGAGAGAAGTGTGTATGTTTGTGTTTCATGTATACAATATATATAGATATAGATGTATATTGTGATAATCTCAGCTAAATAATGCATAGGGAGTTGTAGGATTTACTGGAGTGTATTGAGAAATTACTTTGGCAAGAAGAACATAATCTTTTTTGATGACAGTGCTGCCTTTACTTGTACTTATTTCTTTCTTGTCTTCAAATGTGTTTAAGATGGCATGGGCATATGCTTAGATACAATTTGTAAAATAAATCACATTTTTATTTTCTGGGGCATGAGATTTTAATTATTTTATAGTGTTACTATATACTGTTTCTTTCATGTAATTCTGAAACACAATTCTTCAAAATAAATTTCATTTACTGATATATACTCCATTGATGTACATATGTACACAGAAATTATCACATAGTGCTGTAATTAAATCAGTTTAAGTAAACCATCTTTTAGTGATTCTTTAATAGTTGAGCAACTGTGTTCCCCCTGTGTGGTCTACAGTGCATAGGTATAACTTTGTAAGAGCAGCTGTGAAAACAGTCAGCCTTCCTTATGTTTAGATACCTATCTAGGATCATGATATAATGGAGGAAATAAAAACTCCAAAATGTAGTAAGACTAGAAAATATACACTAGGTGTATTTCTCCTTAATCCTACTAAGAAAACCCAGCTTGTACACTTCTTTTTTCCATCGTATATTTAATATATCAACCTCTTTTAGAAACCATATATACTACATATCATGTTTCAATACCTAAACCTACTCTTTTGTGGCTTTAAACACAAGTGATACAATGCTGTAACTTCAGAAAGTGTAAGGGTAAAAGGATAATTCCACTGTGTAGGAACACTCCATTATGAGATATTTTTTAAAATTTGGATTGTTAGAAAGTTTTGTGGAGGTGGTCTGGCATTTCATTTTGATCAAATATTTCTTTTCTATTGAATCCTCTAAATGATGCTGAATGAATCAATTGGAATTATATTTAAAATACGGTAAAAATGAGTCAAGTTCATTCAGTAATGTGTTTAAGGTAGACTTCAGATGGTGTAGGAAAGAAACTCTAATACACACATATGTGGTAAAAATTTTATTTCATTTCATTTAAATTAAAGAAGAAAATGACAATATCTGCTACATTATTTTGTATTTAGAATAAGAAGTAGTTGGCAGAACTTTTTACTTTATGGACAAAACCCTTATATTTGAGGAACACAAATTAATATTTTTTGAAATATTTAAATTTAAATATTTACTTAAGGAAATAAAAACAACAAAATCTTTAAAGCAAAATATTTGTTGTATAAACCTAAATCTAAATTAATTCAGAATCCTTCCCATTAAGAGAAAAATATTAGAAAAAATGTGGCTTAGGGCTTTGAGTTTTCTTGCATTAATGAGTATTATCTTGATAATTCATAAATCTCCTTCTAACTGACATGTTTTAGTTGGATACTAGATATCTTTTTGGAAATTACAAGAACTATGATATATTGAAAAAATAAAATACTTTTAAAATAGAGTTATGAACTTGGGAATAAATAGATTATAATACAATAGAAAATGTTTAGGCAAATTCTTGCATACTGATATAAAATACAGCGTTGGTAGGAAATTAATTGTTAACTGGCCAGTACAGAAAAAGGCAGGGAGAAAAGTCCAGTGTATAATACCTGGAAGATAGGTTTGGCAGGAAGCTGTGCTAAAAACAAACAGCAACAACCTTTTGATGATAGGAGAATTATGTTTAGAAAAAAAAAAATGTCCATGGCTAATGGAAGCACAAAAAATAAAAAATAGGTAATCCAGATCTATGGAGGCAGAGCAAGATGGCTGAATCAAACCCTCTGATGATCATTCCCCAAACAGAACACCAAATTAAACAACTGTCTACACAAAATGTCATCTTTACAAGAACCAAAAATCAAATAAGTGATCATAGCATCTGGTTTTAATATCATTTTAAGGAAAGAGGTACTGAACAGGATATGAAAGACAGTCTTGAATTGCCTATATCACCTCTCCTCTATCTCCTGGCAATTCCATGTGGTGAATGGAGAGAGAATCTGTGTGTTTGGGGGAGGGACAGTGCAATGAATATGGGACTCCAGATTGGAACTAAGCGCTGCCCTGTCACAGGGGAAAGCAAATAGGGCAGAATTTTGCCGCCAGCAACAGAGCGAGCACTTAGATCAGCCCTAGCCTACGGGAGAAATGATCTATCCCAGCAGTCAGAACCTGAGTTCTGGCTAGCCCCATTACTGTTGGCTAAAGCTCTCTGGGGTCCAAAGTAAATTTGGGTGGCAGTCTAGGCCACAAGGACTGCAATTCCAGGGCAAGTCTTGGTGCCATGCTGTGCTTGGAGCAAGTGGACTTGGGATGCATGCAACTCAGTGAGACACAGCTGGGGTGGCCAAAGGAGTACTTGTGTCACCTCTCCTCCAAGACCAGTCAGCACGGCTTGCAGCTCTTGGGGAGACTCTTTCTACTAAGGAAAGGAGAAGGAAGAATAAAGAGATCTTTGTCTTGCACCTTGGAGACAAGTTCAGCCATAGTAAAATAAAGCATGAAACAGTCATGAATCCCTTATTCTAGGCCATAGCTCCTGGTTGAAAATTTCCAGTTACACCCTAGGCCAAAAGGGAACCCACTGGCATGAAGGGAAGGACCCACCCCTGGCAGAATTTATTACCTGTGAAGGTTAGCCTTTGGGCATTGAATAAACATCAGTGGTAGTTAGGCAGTAGTCACTGTGGGTTTCAGGGAAGACCAAGTACTTTGCTGCCTTCAGGTGTGACCCAGAGCATTCCTAGCTGTAGTGGGCACAGGGAGAGACTCTTTATGCTTAAGGAAAGGAGAAGGAAGAGTAAATATTATTAGAGCTAAAGACACAGATAGATTCCAATAGAATAGTAGCTGGAAACATCAGAGCCTATCCTTCAGCACTGTACAGATTATTGGGGACAGAAAACAAAGAAACGTCAGACTTAATCTGCACTCTAGACCAAACGGATCTAATAGATATTCACAGAACGTTTCACTCAAAGGCTATGGAATACTCATTCTTCTCCTCAACACATGGATCATTTGTAAGTATAGATTTTATGTTAGTTCACAAAACAAGTCTTAAAAGATTGAAAAATAATTGAAATCATGTCAAGCGTCTTTTCTGACCAAAAGGAGTAAAACTAAAAATCCATAACAAGAGCAATTTTGGAAACTATACAAACATATGAAAATTAAATAATATGCTCCTGAATTTAAGCAATATGCTGCTCTTCTCTAATGAAAAAAGGAAAAGCACTGTTATCTAAGGAATGCAAGCCCTTTTTATTATCAGGCCCAGAGAAGCATTAAAATGTGACTGCCACTTATATCCTACTCACTTGACTTTGAGCTATGTATTCATTCTTGAAACTGCTTGCTGTTGCCACAAGTACCTATGAATTAGCCTATCAATGTGAAACATTATATCAGAAGAATGAAGAATTAAAGTCAGCACGTCAATAAAGAAATTGAGAAGAACATTTAAAAAATGTATTGAAATAAATGAAAATGTAAATATAATATACCAAAACTTTTGGAATGCAGCAAAAGCAGTACTGAGAAGAAAGTTTATAGCAATAATAACCTGCATCAAAAAAGTATAAAAACTTTAAACAGCCTAATGATACATCTTAAAGAACTAGTGAAGCAAGAGCAAACAAAACCCAAAATTATTAGAAGAAAAGAAATAAAGATTAGAAGAGAAATAATTGGAACTGAAAACAAACAAACAAACAAATACAAAAGATCAATGTGATGAAAGCTGATTTTTCAAGAAGAAAAAAACGTTGGCAAATCTTTAGCCAGACTATAAAAAAAAGAGAGGATCCATTCAGTAAATGTGGCTGATTGGTTAAAATTTTGAAAGTATACAAGAAAAGAGGATCCAAATGAATAAAATCAGAGATAAAAAAGGAGACATTACAGCTGACACTGAAGAAATTCAATGGATCATTAAAGACTATTAGCAACAATTATATGCCAATACATTAGAAAACCTAGAAGAAATTGTTGAATTCCTAGACACATACAACCTAATGAGACTCAGCTATGGAGGAATCCAAAAGCAGAATAGACCAATAACAAGTAACAAAAACAAAGCTATGATTAAAATATCTTGTAGTAGAGAAAAGCTCAAACCTAATGGCTTTACTGCTGGCTTTTACCAAACATTTAAAGAACTAATACCAATCCTATTCAAATTATTCCACAAAAAACAGAGAAGGAGGGAATACTTCCAAAGGCATTCTACAAGGCCAGTACTATCCTAATAGCAAAACCAGACAGACACATCAAAAAAAGAAAACTACAGACCAGTATCTCTGATGAACTTTGATGCAGAAATGCTGAACAAAATACTAGCAAACTGAATTCAACAGTATACGTAAAATATCATCCATTGTGACCAAGTGCAATTCATCAAAGGGATGCGAGAATGGTTAAACATAAGCAAATCAATCAACATAGTACTTCATAATCAACAGAATGGAGGAAAAAAAATGATCATTTCAATTGATACTGAAAACACATTTAATAAATGCAACATCCCTTCATGATAAAAACCCTGAAAAATGGGGCATAGAAGGAACATACCTCAACACGATAAAAGCTATACAGAACAGTCCCACAGCTAGTATCATACTGAACAGTGAAAAATGAAGTCTTCTTTAAGATGTGGAAGATGATAAGGATGACCACTTTCACCACTATTATTAAACATCGTTCAGGAAGTCCTAGCAAGAGCAATCAGAAAACAGAAATACATGCAGGGCATCCAAATTGGAAATGAAGAAGTCAAATTATTAATGTTTGCTGATGGTATGATTTTATATTTGGAAAAACCTAAGGACTCCACACAAAAAAAGCTATTAGAGCTGATGAACAAATGCTAATACAAATACAATACTGTATTAATTTTGACACAAAATCAATATGTAAAAATTAGTGGCAGCTCTAAACGCCAACAGTGAACAATCTGTAAAAGAAATCATGAAAGAAATCTGATTTACAATAGCTACAAACAAAATAAAATACCCAGAAATAAATTTGATCAAAGAAGTGAAAGATCTGTATCATGAAAACTCTATAAAACATTGCTGAAGGAACTTGAAGATGACACAGACCAAAAAAAAAAAAAAAATGGCATGTTCTATGATTGGAATAATCCATATTTTTAAAAATTATCCATAGTACTCAATCTACAGATTCAATGCAATCCCTACCAAAAGACCAGTGATGTTCTTCACAGAAATAGAAAAAATAAATTTAAAATTTCTATGGAACCACAAAAGTCTCAGAATAACTAAAACTGTTCTGAGGAGAAGGAACAAGCATGGAGGAATCACATTACCTGACTTCAAGGAATATTACAGAGCTATAACAAGCAAAATAGCGTGGTACTAGTATGAAAACAGACACATAGACCAATGAAACAGAATAAAGAACCCAGAAACAAATTCTTACATCTACAGTGAACTCATTTTTTATAAAGTTGCCAAGAATATACATTGAGGAGAGGACAATCTTTTCAACAAAAAGTGCTGGGAGAACTGGATATCCATATGGAGAAGAATGAAACTAGACCACTACCTTTCACCATTTAAAAAAATTAAATGAAAATGCATTGCAGACTTAAATCTAAGACCTCAAACTGTGCAACTTCTAAAAGAAAACACTGGGGAAGCTCTCCAAGACATTGGACTGGGGAAAGATTTCTTGAGTAATACCGCATTAGCACAGGCAATCAAACAATGGAAAAATAGGATCACATTAACTTAGAAACCTAATGTACAGCAAAGGAAGCAATCAACAATATGAATTAACAATCCACAGAATGGGAGAAAATGTTTGCAAACTATTTATTTGACAGGAGATTAATATTCAGAATATATGAGCAGCTCAAACAACTCAATAGGAAAAATCAAATAATCTGATTTAAAAATGGTCAAAAGATCTGAATAGACATTTGTCAAAAGAAGACATACAAATGGCAAATGGTTATATGATAAAAGGCTCAACATGATTCATAATCAGAGAAATGCAAATTGAAATTACAGTGAGATATCTTAGTTAAAATAGATTTTCTTTAAAAACAGGTAATAAAAAATGCTGGTGAGGATGTGGAGAAAAGGGAACTCTCATAACTGTTGGTAGGAATGTGTATTAGTACAGCCACTCTGAGAACAGTATGGAGATTCCTCAGAAAACTAAAAATAGAGCTATCACATGATCCAGCAATCCCAGTTTTAGGTATATACCTGTTGGGAAAAACAGCAGAGGAGAAAGGATTGACAGAGTGCCTACATAAATGAGTTATGAGTAACACATAAACAAGGAGCAACAAACTATGGAAAGCCACAGGAGGCCTCTGAGGAGAAAGGCCTCTCCATGCCTCATGTTCTGGTGCAGGGTGACCTAGCCTCTGCTACCATAAATATTGTGCTCAAAGACATAAAACCCCTTCGTAGCACTATGACGTAGCCAGACTTGTAGGCTCCTTGTAAGGCCCACGTTCCATCAGCTGCACATAGATAATAAGTTAAAGATAACCACATGCTCTTGTTTTGTGAAACTCCCAAACCACCACTGTTATCAATCTTTAGGATGATACACCAGTTCCGGCTCACTGATTCACTGCCACCTCACTGATTCACTCCATCATCACTCCACCCGTACCCTCTAGATCAAAGTGATTGTAATCAGTAAATAGTGTGGATAATCAGAGCTTGGGGCCTTCACTGCCTCCTCCAGAGTAATAAAGTGATGGTCCCCTGGTCCCACTGTCTCGCTTAATCTGTCTTTTTCTCATTCCTTTGTCACTACTGAACACAGGGTACCCACAAGTGATGTAGGGCTGGCTCCCGACATTCTGGTGCCCAATGTGGGGCTCATGGACTCCCTACATTCTGGCACTCAATGTGTGGGGCTCATGGATTCCATATATAAACCGAAAAGAAATGCAATCAGTATGTTGAAGAGGTATCTGAACTTCCGTGTTTATTGCAGCACTATTCACAATAGCCAAAATTTGGAAGCAGGGTAAGTGTTCAACAGAGGAATGGATAAAGAAAATGTGGTAGACTTACACAATAGAGTACTATTCAACCCTAAAAAGAATGAGATTCTGACATTTACAATAACATGAATGAAACAAGGGTTTATTATATTAAGTGAAACAAGCCAGGCACAGAAAGGCAAACTTTGCATGTTTCCACTCTTTTATGTTTGCTGAAAATTAAAACAATGAAATTTGTGGAGATAGAGAGTAGAATACTAGTTGAACAGATGCTGGGACAGGTAGATTGGAGGGGAGGAAGAAGTGGGAATGGTTAAAGAGAACAAAATATAGTTAGATAAAATGAGTAAGATCTAGAATTTGATCACACAACAAGGTGACTATTGTCAATGGTAATTTATTGTACATTTAAAAATAAAAGTATAATTGGAATATTCACAGTACAAAGAAATAATAAATAGTTGAAATGATGGATACCCCACTTAACTTAATGTGATTATTATGCAGTCTGCTTGTATGAAAATACTTCATGTGCCCATAAAGACGTTTGTTTGTACAGCTAATGCCTGTGATCAAAAATTCAACACAAATCGAACTTGAAGAAACATTTTGAACGCAAACATGAAAATCAACAAAAACAACATGTATGCAATTTTGAAGGTTGTAAGAACCTGTAAGAAACATCAGCAGCTGAAGATCCATCAGTGCCAGCATACCAACGAACCTCTATTCAAGTGTACCCAGAAAGGATCTGGGAAACACTTTGCATCACCCAGCAAGCTGAAATGACATGACAAGGCCCACGAGGGGTATGTATATCAAAAAGGATATTTCTTTGTGGCAAAAACATGGACAGAACTTCTGAAACATATGAGAGAAACCCATAAAGAGGAAATACTATGTGAAATAGGCTGGAAAACATTTAAACGCAAACATTACCTTAAGCATGAAAACTCACGCCCCAGTAAGGGATGTATGTCGCTGGCCAAGAGAGGGCTGTGGAAGAACCTACACAACAATGTTTAATCTCCAAAGCCATATCCTCTCCTTTCATGAGGAAAGGTGATGTTTTTTGTATGAACATGCTGGCTGTGGCAGAACATTTGCAATGAAACAAAGTCTCACTAGGGATGCTGTTGCACATGATCCTGAGAAGAAGAAAATGAACCCAAAGTAAAAAAATCTCATGAAAAACAAGAGTTTGGCCTCTCATCTCAGTGGATATATCCCTCCCAAAAGGGAACAAGAACAAGGCTTATCTTTGTGTCAAAACAGAGAGTCACCCAACTGTGTGGAAGACAAGGTGCTCTGATAGTTGCAGTACTTACCCTCAGCTAAGCACTGCACTGCTTTATTTAAAAAACTGTAGACCAGTGAGCTTAGTTACTTTCTCTCAGAGGCATATTTTTATTTATTAAAATTACTGATGCCAAAAAAAAATTAAAAATAAAATTTTTAATTTTAAATTAGGTAATTCATAAAAAATCCGAGACAATGGCCTTCATATCAGATGAGTTAAGATATAATGAATTGCTGATGATTTTAAAACTTCTTCCTTTTTTCTTTTGCATCTTCCATCTAATAAACCACATGCCAGTAGTTGAAAATAATTGGTAGAATAGAAAGAATAATAGATAGAGTGCCCAGGCTTTTAAGGTTGGATAACTCTGAGTTTGCTTCCTGTTTCCACTATGGGAATATAAACTGAGGCCAATCATATTAAACTCTCTGATGATTACACCTAACTTGATTTTAACAGACACTTCATATATTTTCTTTTCCTTCCACCTCTACACTCTTTAAGCAGATTTTTTAGGGTGTACAACCAACTTTGCTACCCTCATTAAACTATTTATGGTCAAGTTATTATGGGATTCTTAGCTTAAAGATTTAGAATTTATGAATAAGTGTGTTAAATTTATTCTTTGCCAATTTGCTTGAATAAGGCTATTTTCACTTTCTGTTTGTTTTTCTGGAGAACAATTTCCTCTTTCCAGAAAGGAATATGTCACTTCACGTAGAACAAGGGAGGGAAACACTTCTTCCATTTCTCAAGCAGGAGTAAAAGTGCAAATAACTAATTTGCCCAGTCAGGAGAGTGAAATGCGTGATGTAGACAACGTGAACAAATGGAAACAGATGTGCCTTAGTCAAATGTTGCTAATAAAATTGAGAGCTTGGTTTGGCCACATGCTCACAATTTTAAGGAAAGCTGGAAATGCAGTTTTTTTAGTACAATACTCTGATTTTTGCTATATTAGATAAATCTAAATATTTTAAAACAATATGTGAAAGAAACAAAACTTGAGTTGTGTCAGATAGTTCTTGCTTCTTTTAAAAAACAGTCACCAGCAACAATCAAGCCATGAGAGGGTAGCTGCAGATTTAAATTCTCTTATTTATCTCTGTATTAAATAGGTTGACTTCTGAATGATGAACCTCACTTCTTCCAAAAAGCTTTCCCAGGTCTGTGCTACTACATAATAAGGTTTAATATGTCTTTTCTTAATTTTCCCATAGCACGTTTTCATATTTTTATCAGGGATATGTAGTAATACCATTCTATAATTAAAGTAGAATATGAGATATAAAAGGTAAAACTATAATGACGTTGTATTGTAGAAAACAATACAGGTACTATCTTAGAAAAGTTTTAGAGCTGTAGTTTGCATGATAGAGAGTATATATCAACATTTCATCACATTGGACATATACACAATATTAGACCTATTGCTTTGTAACATTTTAAGGAAGAAAGGACTAGGATTTAGCTTTTGTATTCCAATGATTGTGGCCAGATTTTGAATGTTTAATGTTTGTAGAATTGAATAAAATGTATTTCTAAAAGTTTATTCTGATTTTCCATGTCTTACCTGCTTAAAAGTCATGACTGCTGGCACTCATTATTTGGGGAATACTGGGGAAATGATTATTTATTCTTTGGCTCCTCTAAAAATAGTGTTATTAAAGTAGGGCTGATGCATAGTACCACAAAAGTAACCTGGAAAGAATGAAATATAGCAAAGGGTGTTACATTCTAATTTAGAAACTGGTTGCCTAGCGAGTGAAAATCAGTGAAGGATAACTACTATTTTACATTTTTCATCTGTGAGGAATCAATTCCAATCCAAACCTGAACCACAGAAACCTTTGGATCCAAATTCGATTGAGTAAAGTCTTTCTATGAGCTTTCTCAATGTATAGCTGTTACCATTTATACTTAAATTTCTAGTCACTTAAAAGAAGCTGTCCTTGTGTTTCAGTCTTTTAAACTTTGAGTTACATATTCTCTTGAGTTATTTTTTATGTCTATGATTTATTTCATTGGCTCTAGGTATATTTACACCTCTACATACCGCACAGTCACACACATTCCGCAAGTTTTTGAATAGTAATTAAATGAAATTTTTTTAAATGCCATTTACTAAATTTGTTGGAAATTATGAAATAAGGATAATGATGGAAATATCAAAATGCACAAACATATTTCATTGTGTTTATCAAGTACTTAAGTCCTGATTCAGTTTTATAGATATTAAACTGAGTAAAGAACATATCAGAAGTCTTAAAAATAATTACAAAAAAACATACCACAAATGACACCAAATCATTGTCTATACTTAAAATATTCATCTGGCTTAAAATGGACACAAATATATATCTTGGCACAATAGTGAAACACACGTAAATGGACACATACATGCATATACACATACGAATTTTAAAATTACATGCATACATACATATGAATTTAAAATTAGAATTTTAAAATTCAACCTATGTAGACAAATTTTTTAAATGCATGTTTTCACATATATCATTAAAACATTATGGCAGTGATAAACTGTGAACACCTGGCATGCCATCACTGATAATGACAGAAGGCTATATAAATTTGATATATATTACTTCTCAATAGGAAAAGTCATTAGACTTTATGGAAGCAATAAACCAGAGGGTGTACAGTTGGCCCCTTTAAGTCTCTTATGATGGTTTTATTCTTTTCCTCAAATAAAGGCATGACTCAGAGTTAAATAATATAATAATTTCCATATATTTTTAAATATTGTGAGGTTTCCAAAATATTTTCCATTTTCAAAGCAAAGTTTCAGAAAAGATTCTATTTTAAAGATATTCAAAATTACCTTAACCAATAGAAACACAGTTGCCTCCTTGGTTAAATGTATTCCTAATTATTTTATTTTTATGCAATTATTTAAGTAATTAATAGTTTACTTAATTTTATAGATATTTTATCATTAGTGTATAGAATTGTAACTAGTTTTTTTATTGTTGATTTTGTATCTGCAAATTTATTGAATTCATCTATTAATTCTAACAGTATTTTGGTGGGGTCTGCAGGATATGCTATATATAAAATCATTATCTGCAAATAGAGACAATTTTACTTCTTTCTTACTGGTTTGGAAATTGTGTGTGTGTGTGTGTGTGTGTGTGTGTGAACATGTGTGTGTGTGAGACAGAGAGAGAGACAGAGTCTCGCTCTGTTGCCCAGTCTAGAGTACAGTGGTGCCATCACAGCTTACAGCAACCTCTACTTCCTGGGCTCAGGTGATACTCCCACCTCAGCCTCCCAAGTAGCTGGGACCACAAGTGTGCACCATTATTCCCAGAAAATTTTTGTAGAGATAGGGTGTCGCCACTTTGCCCAGACAGGTCTCCAACTTCTGGTTTCAACCAATCCACTCTCCTTTGCCTCCCAAAGTGTTGAGTTTACAGGTATGAGCCACCGCACCCGGTCAGAAATGTCTTATTTCTTTTGTTTGCTTAATTGCTGTCTAGGACTTCCAGTACTACATTTAATAGAACTGATGAGAATGGGCATCTTTGTCTTCTTCCTATTGAATACATAGTTTTTAATAGATAGGTCTTCCCTTCTTAAATGCTGGTACTGTAATAAATTTATTAAATAAGGGAAACTTAGCTTTGTCTTAAGAATAAATTTCCAGTAATCAAAACCAATGACAAAAGGAACAGTGATTTTTTAAATCACATTCAAACATATTTGGAATGGCCTAATATAAATAGAGGCTTTCATTCTCAAGATGTTAAATGTAAGGGTTTTTTTTAATTTATGAAGTATAGTAAGTGTTAGGTAGATCGATGGATCTAGCTAGCTAGCTAGAAGAAAGACATAGAGAGAATAACATAGCACACAAAATACACACATTTTTCTTTATAATGTCATAAACAGTTTTACTGCTGAATTTGCATATTTATTATCCTAGATGACATAAATTTTAACAACAGTGGCCTTTTAGCCAATTCTAACATAGCATTCATTAAAATGTAGTGAAACAAAGCAATATATGGGAATACATACATTAATCACTACAAAGTTACTTTAAAATTTATAGTAAGACTGCAATTCCTGGATATGAAGACTAAATTAATAAACAATTAGATGAAAGTACTGAATACCAAATAAAATATCAAGCTCTGCCACTTTCTGTTCATTCATCGTCTACTTTCTCATCCACTTGTGCATAATGGGCAATTCTTTAGGGATATTTCTTTCCCATATATCCATTAGAATAAGTGTATTCAAAAGAATTTGAAGGTTAACATGTGTCCGGTTAACATGTGTCCTTCTATAATATTTTAATTATAAGACAACTAATAGCTATAATAAAAATAATAATAAAATCATTACCAATAATAATGGCTATAATAATAGTAACATGATGAATAACAATAGCTGAAATTTATATGGTCTTCTGAATTCTACAAAGCAATTTATTTTTAATATATTAACATTTCATTTTTAAAATGCTATGAGGTAATTGTAGCAGATATTGTTATTCCAAGCATTAAAAATGAAAACAAAGAAGCTTAAAAAGATTAAAATATATACACAAGTTTACATATATAGACATAAAAGTTAAGCCTTTTGATTCTGAAGTAAACCCCATTACTATAAAAGCATATACATTCTTTTTTTATTCAAATAAAGTTATTCATTATTTTGAACTGAGATTGATGACAATATTTAACTACAGAGTGAATGATAATGTAAATTATGTAAGCATGTGTAGATTTCATACCTGTTACATTATAGATGTAATGCATTTTTGGTCAATATTTTTAAGTTACTAAGAATGGTGATTAAGTCTTAGTGTTACCTGGGTTAACGAGTGGTTACTGTTTTCAAGAGAACAACAAATCGACTAAATCAGATGTTTTTTTTTTCCATTTTAACACTCTAAATTTGAATATAAAATAATTTAGCCATGTCTATGCTAAAATAAAGCCTACATGGAATGGCTTAAGACAAATATAAAAACTAAGGTTAGAAATATAAAACTAAGATCAGGTAAAGGTATCAAAATCACTCATACATATAGATTGTTTTGAAATTAGGCTTTCTTTTCTCTATATAATTCAAATTCTACATAATTATGTTTTTTGATGAAAGGAAGCACTAGACAGAATAAGTTAGACAAATAATTTATGCCAATAAATAAGAAGAAACATAAAAGATTTCCACCATTATAAAATAGTCTTACAGTTTAAAGTGTAGTCTTTATTGATCTCTCATTCATGTGTTAGTGCTTTAATTTAATGGAACTGGAAACTAATTTATTTTATTTTAGCCAAACATTTTTAGTTATGGAAACAGATTATATATAAATTGATCTTTTACTTGTCTGAGTTGATCTTTGATTATCTTTCCTACTCTTCATTTTAGAATGATAGCCACCAAGACTGTGTTTACCCTTATCATCAATTCTCTTTCTCATGGTAGAAATTGTAATTATGTGAGATATTTAAGTTGCATTAATATTGTCACACACAGGCAGTTTAGATTTTTCCTAATAGAACTAGAAAATAGATCACATATTTCTCCTTTGCCTTTCAAAGCCTACATGACTGTTTTAAAGATATTATTGGGGTTCCACCTTAAAAATGCCTCTTATTGTTATAAAATAAGAATCCTCATAATATATCCTACTCTTTAATTTTGAAATCTATTTGCTAGAGTTCTGTAGAGTTCAGTGTGGGGTCTAGGAAGATATGACCTTTGTGTCATTGAGAGCAGTCATTTGGATAAGTTAACCAATTGAGTGGTCACTGCAAATGACTATGGTTTAAATTTGTATACAGCCATTTATCAGCTATAGGACCTTGAAATATCTGTGATCAGAGCCTCATGGCCTCTGTGACAATCATTTAGTTTGGCTAAAATAACAGAAGGGGCACTTGAGTACAAATATGCCTCACACTCCTTGTTTTATTTTTTTAAGTTTTAAGATTTAAGCCACATCTGTTACTGCTTGTGGCAGAGATAACTAGTTTCTTATATGGTAATTAATTCTCTTCCTTGTATTTTTGTACTAGAAGCTTGGTGTTTAGCTTTACTCATGCACAATAAAACATTTTGCTTCTCTGCCTCCCTTGCAGCTAGTTACAATCATGTGATGAAGCTCTAGCCACTGAGGTGGAAGTGGAAATCTTTTATCAGATTTCTCAGGAAATTGCACAAGGGGATCTAACTAGGTGGGGAAAGGTCACTTTTTCATTCTTTCCTTTTGTTTTGGCTTTCTTTAGATATGATGGTTGAAAAAACAGTAAGAAATCAAGACCATGTGTTCATTTGAGAGAGGGAAGACAGATTGGAGCATGGAATCTTAATGTAATCTTAAATGTAATTTAGTACATTTCTGCACTGCTCACCTCCAAATTTCTTTACATAAGAGAGAAATAAATTTTTATTTTATTTAAAGCATTGTAAATTTTTTCTTCTATATGTAGCCAAACCTACCTCAAACTAATCGTTTAAGGGAATTAAAATAAATATGGTGTAGATTCTTTAGTAATATGATGTTTATTTTTTTAAACTTCTGTCTCATTTAAGCAAATGTTAAATTTTTTCTTCTAGACACAGCCAAGTATAGCTTTAATTAATTAATACACAGTTTAACTTAACCATAAACGTATATTGTGTGAATTTTTTTTGTCCTATGATGTTACCTCTTTTTCTTTCACGTTATTTAATACTGCCTTTTTCTAGAAACACCATTAAAATGAAATAAAGTGTGAGGTCAAACTCTACTGCAGGAACTCAGACAGCATATACAATCTGTTTTCGATTTACACCTTCAATAATATCTTTTCAAACATTTTTCTTTTTATGGCACTTCTAAAGTGTAAATACTGATGCTATTTTATGGAACTACGAGTTTTACTTAAAAAATTACTAATAAGGGCCTTATAACACCATAAAAATGAGAAATTCAGAACTTTGGCTGAAATTTATGCTCAGTACCCTGTCTTCTATATAAAGTTCAGCAGACAGGAAATCACATTTGTAAGAGAAAATTTGGTCAGATATTTAGTTATATTATCTTGATCATGGACCAACTTTGTTTGAAATTGGGAAAGCATGCTTAAATTTTTCTTACATAAGATTGTTTAGTCACTTTATAAAATTATATATATATATATATATATATATATGAACAGAAAGTGCTTTCCACTGGAAGTGCTTAAAAGTCATTCTTCATTCCAGATAGTAAACTAGCCCTGGCTGTGTCTCCTTCACATTAAATTTAGCTCTGGATAAGTGATGGGAAAAAAGAGAAACATGGATTCCAGAAACGAATATCTCACCTGGGAAGACTAAAGTCTGTCTTAAAATGATAATTTTCAGAAGCTGATGACTGTGAACTGGGATGGGGTAATTTGGGGGCAGCAGGAAGTGAATAAGCTGAAGGAGGCTTCTATGTTCTGCTCCTGCCCACTTCCTAGGTTGACCTGGGACGGTAGTCACTGGTCTCTTATGTGCAGAAATCAGGAATTATTGCCAGGCCTTTAGGCCAGTGTAACCATGATAATATCAGGGAATCAGACCTTGTTGGGGACAGTTAATAAAAACAGGCAACATGATAAGCCGTATGTGTTTCCTCTACTACTATTCAAAATACTCTGTTGTTTCTCCCTGAGGCTGGGAAGTAAAACCCTGACCATTTCTGGAGTTTTTTGGTTGCTAGTGTCAGCAAAGGCATGTAACCTATGATGCTTAGGGGAAGCAAAGGCTTTTTTCCCATGGGTCATCACCTCTCTGCTCTTTAAACACATTGTGCCTTGCACCTATTAGGGCCTTTTTCCTCTGCTCCATGACACTTGTTAAAGCAAGAACATAGCCCTAGGGAAAGAAGATTTCAGAGATAAAATATTGTTTTACAGTGCGACATGGAAAGTCCTTACAGAAACACTATAAAAGACATGAAAAAGATTAGCATTTACCTTCTGAAGCAGTATTATTGAAATGCTTTAGTCGTGTATTTAAACTGAACATGATAAACTATTTCAAAGTAAAAGTATTGAAAATATTTGTTTATTAATATGTCACCATATGTACAGTGGACTCCAAATTGATCACAGCCATAATTTTGAGAGGCAATAAAATTTACAAAAAGTAAAAAGGATTACCTTTGTCATCTAGGAAATTAAAGGACTTTAAAAAATAATTTCAGAATTATGAACCATAAGAAAATATAATTAATTTTATTATATCATTATTAAATATTTATGTTCAATGAAGAAGAATCCTGGTCAAGGGTTCTATAGTTGAAATAATGGAGGAACATTTGCAATTTTAAAAATCCACAATGAATTAATATCTAGAATATTCAGAGACTTTTTCGAAAGCACAACTTCCTCTCCCCAAAAAGTAGCAAAGGATATGACTTGATGGATCACAGAAACATTAAAGCTAATATGCACATCAAATGATGTTAAAGGCCGTTGGAAATGGCAGAAGTAAAAATTTAAACAAAAGCTTTCCCTTTATACTCTTAAACTGTCAAAAACTAGAAAGCTGGCTAATGCCAGTGTTGGTATATATGCAGGGTATAGAAACCCCTACGAACAGCTAGTAGTATATCCTAGCTTTATCATAATGGAGGGCATCATGGCATTCCTATGTGAAATTACTGATATGCTCTATAAGTGGCCCAGATATTTGATTCCTAGGTATTTTTCTGAGAGAAATTTTCAAACATGTTCATAAAGTATTCACAGCTGTGTGCTGTGGAAATGCTTTTGAAGGTAGAGTCGGGAAGTCGCCATCATCAAGAAATAAAGTAACTACGATGTTTAGAATTCACCGTGTGAAGTACTGTGAATGCAGGAGTTAGAACAGAAAATCAGATGCACACATGGAAACACGATCAGATCTGAAAAACAGTGCTGGAAAGAAAAATAAAGGATATATCCATTATAACACTGTTTCTGGGTTTTGGGGTGCAGAGGAGCGCTCAGCTTGCTCCCCGGTGGGCTGTCTTTCCAAGCTGTTGGTACCTCACTTACCCAAGAATGGGAGAGGGGACCACGCGGGGAGCGGTGCACTCACAAGTAAATACTGGACCCAAAAAGTTTTTGCTGAAAGTGATATATTTAGGCAGAGAGGAAGAGAGAAAAAAGGAGAAGGGGAGAGAGAGAGATGACTAGCCCTCACAGTGAGGGAGAAGGGCTTCCAGAGGCGGAAAATTAGGGAAGGAAAGCTCCTCTCACACTGAGTGAGAGAATCCAGAAAGATGGAATCCGGGAGAAAGCAGCTTCCACACTGAGTGGAAGGGGACCCCTGAGGGGGAAATCCCAGAGAGGGCGAGCAGATGAGAGAGAGAAGGCTTCCAGGAAGATGGTGGAATGGGACCAAAAGATGGAATCTGGCCGAATGTGGGGACAGGGACTTTTGACCTGGGAGGAATTCCCACCTCCTCCAAGCCGCCTGACCAATAAAAAGGGTTCCTTTAAACGTCCACTGGAGTGATTGAGTTTGATCCTTTTCCCCTACTTGCCAAAGTTAAACAGAGACCGTTAATTCTCCCAGAAGGAGAGTGGGGGAACAAGGCATGGTGCTGGCAACTTTCTGCCCTAGAAACTACGCCCTCTTGTGGACCCGGGAAGAGAATACATTCCCTCAACACCATTGATATAAATTATCATATGCTCACAAACAGCACACATTTTCCAGGAATGCATGAAACATAAAATTAAATAAACACATTTAAATTTAAATCAACAAACCTATATGTGGTCCAAAAAACACAAAATGAAAAGAAAAACTAAGCGAAACAAAGAAATCAATATTTGTTAATTGTTAAGATTAAGATAATGTTCAGGCTTAGAATAAGTGGAAGATACTTTCTCGTCCAAAATTTTTCATTTTCTGTTTAAGAAATTTTTGTTCAGAAAACTGAAGTGACTTTGTATGTGGAAGTAAAGCAGGAATATGAACCCAGATATACTGACACACAATCCTACATGGGCTCCTTGATCACATAGCACTCATTCACTTCCCTCTCACTTTCTGTAGGAAAATAACTATATTGTTTGATACACATATGAAGCCCTTAAACTTTTAGATTTCTTTTCTTTTTGAAAAAAGCTTTACTAAATGAGAATAAGATCTACATATACAGATAGTGAATACTAAAATGATTGAAAAGATTTGTTTATATAATCACCCACAATTTGCTTCTCATGTTTTCTTAGCATATCCAAACTTACATTAAGCAGTTTAGTTTGATGAACCTAGACTAAATTTTAAATGAAAGACCTTTGACAAGATATCAAGTATGTGTGTGCTAACTTAATAACAAGTTAGCTAAAATGCTACTTTTTTCCCCAATTAAAACTAGAAAATTCAAAGGTACATAAAATAATAATTACAGATCAAAATCAGCCAAATAAAATATTGTTGTCACATCTATAGAAGAATGTTTTCTAGAGTACAATGAACTAAAATAATAATGTTGACTCTGAATTAGAATTAATTTTCAAAATGTGCAACGTTTTTTAACCTAAAAAATGATTAAAACTGTTTCAGAGCACTCCACTTTTAGAAGGTGAAGGTTCAGGAAGGAATTTAATATGAGGCTGATTGTGGTTAGAAAACCAAGAGCTGACCTTACTTTTCTTGAAAGAGCAAAATCAAAAAGGGCCTCAAATTATACCCTTTATCCAAAAGCCAACACCTAAAGCAACATTGTGACCTCTTCTCAAGTTGCTTGGGGACATAAGCTAAGGACTTATTTGCAAAGTGGCTTTGTAACTGAAATTTTAACATCGCTTTCTAAGCAGACTTCTCCTTGGGTGTCCAAAGGGTGCCACAGACACTTTCAGGTTATAAGTTCCTTGCTGATGGGGTCCCAGAACAAAGTGAGAGGGCTCCAGACCACAGAAAGTAAACTCAAATTTCTTCTCACTTTAAATAAGCAGAATCACAAATTGTAGTGAGCAGAAGGCATTTCAGAATCCCCTGATGCTGGGAAGGAATGTATTCCTTCTTTACCTTTTTATCTAAGTGAGGCACCCTGAGGAACTCTGTTAACTCCTCTCTATTACCTATACCTAAACAATAATATGCAAATAGCAATTTCAAGAGGTCACAAATCTCCCACGGTTGAATCTAGTACAAAGTTCCAGAGTCTTGGCAACCACAAATTCTGATGGGTTTGTGAGTCTGCTCTTGGGCAAACAATATTTTATTTTTTAATTTACAAATTCAATAATACAGAACTATTTTAAGTACATGAACCCATTTAACACTTGCAAACTCTCTTTTACGACAGAACATGCTTCATTTTCTTAGTGTGAGCTTTCAGAGGGGAAATAAAACAAAACCATAAAACAAAAACAAAAACAAAAAGCCTCACTATATTTCTTCATCTCAGTTCATTTCCTGGCATTGACTGCTTCCAAAAAAGACAGAGTTGATCTACCACAAGAAAGCCTTTTGTACTGGAATTCCAAGTCAGGCGCAAATCAAAGCCTACTGGAAATGTCATGGGAAAAAAACATTCTATAAGGTTTTCACTCTTAAGAACTTCAGTTGATCATTTGAGTCAGCAGGTGATTCAAGATCATTCATCACTAATTATAGCTTTATTATTACTTCTGAAAGAAGTTCTTCTCTGTATCTTTGAACATATCATTATAATAAATTTGTTTCATAAAAGATATTGTCCAGATCTAACCATTTCTGAACAAAGAATTCTCTAGTTTTTTAAAGTATTCTACAACTGCAGTCCCTTGAAATACCTACTGTAAATTATGTTTACTTCATCTCCAAGTTTGGGGAGGCCTTTGTAATAAGAGAAAACAGATAACGTATTCTTTAGTTTTGTCCACTTTTTTTTTTTTTTTTTTTTTTTTTTTTTTTTTNTTTTTAGCGTATGAGAGCAGAAAATGATAGATATTATGGACGCTTGGAATAAAGACAGAAAGACCACCAGGTTGTGTGTGAAAGCAAGAAAAACTCTGAATACTGACTGGTGATGTGAGGCTTCTTCCCTGGGCACATTCATGGCCCACCTCCTTTTCGATCCTTGGAGTCTTTGATTTGACATGCATTGTGATACTCATTTCCTCTCTGATATCTTTTCCCCTTAGGGCTTCTACAGGACCAGACAGTATTTTCCAATTATTATTCGTATCTGGTTTCTCTGCACAAAGAACACAACCACCTTTTCTTGTTTTAATGATTTTTAAGATTTCAGTAAAGAGATGGGATTAAGAAAATTGATGAAGTTTGCAGCAGTTCCATCTCATGATAGCTAGTAAAATCATGGCTAAGGTTGTATATACGCTTGTCATACAAACCATGTTAACTCACTATCTGCCTTTTTCTTATCCCAAGCTGAAGATTCACTCTGTGTAAGACATTTCACATTTATTCTGGCCCAATTAAGTGCCAAACCTACTTCCTCTAACCAAAATATATTAGCTATTTTTTTTTCTTCTGGATCTTCATCTGCACATTCCTTATTGGGTCATTTCCATCATCATTTTAAACAAATTCACTACCCTTCATTCTTAAAACATCCCTTTCACCCGTATCTCCTCAGTCACTTCCACATATTACTCCACTTTATAGAGTCTCTATAAAGCTCTCTCTGTCTATTCTCTTTGCCTTTGCTTCCTCACTTCCATTAATTTTAATTCACTCCATTTAGCCTCTCACTCCTCCAGTCTACTGAAAGGGCTCTGGTTACCATGCTGCTAAAACCAATGTAAACTTTTTGATCCTCTATGGCTATTTTAACCTTTCAGAAGCATTTGAAAAAAATTCTCTCCATACCAGTCTTTGTGAAATCTATTCTATTGCTTCTTGTGACACCAAATTCTCTTAATTTCTTCTCAAATATCATTAGTAATTTTCATTTTTCTCTTGCAATTTCTTCCCTTCCGAGTCTTTAAATAATCTTTGGACATGTGGAGATTTTTACTCATTACACACCTTCACTCAAAGCAATCTCATCAATTTTTATGTGTGGAAAAAAATGTATTTGTGAAAGATTCCCAATTATTATCTCTATTTTTTATTTCTCCTCTGAGCTCTGCACTCCTCTATCCAAATGACAACTCAACATTATCAATTTTGGTGACAAACATCTCAAAATTAATGTATTCAAAATGGCAAAAAAAAGAAAAACATTTATAAAAACAAACAACAACAAAAAATATCTCTCTTTCCAAATGTGCTATTTCTCCAGAGTTGACCCATTTAATTTATTGGCTTCAATGATGTCAGCCAGGAATTGGAAAATTTCACTATCCATTGCGTATCTTCTACTCACAATTCATCTCCAAATACTGTTGACACATTTTCTTGCTTTCATTCTAGTCTACATCATTATTCTTTTGTATTAGACTCCAGTCTGTTGTATCCATCCTTATCTCTGTCTAATGCACTCTTCACCCGGAAGATAAAGTGATTTTGTTCAAAGGCAAAGGAGGTCATATTAATCTCAGTTCAAAATCATAAAACTATTATTTATTGAATTTATAATAAAATCTTGAATTTTTATTATTAGCTAATCATTTGTACAGGATTCATCCCTTATTTAATTTTCATTGCTTGTTTCTAGCTGTTCTCTACCAATATTTTCCCTGTTTCAGCCACACTGTTTTTTTTTCAGTTCATGCAAAATTCAAGTGCTTCCTCAAGACCTTTGAACATGCTCTACGTTTTGCATTCAATCATTCCCTTGACTTCACCAGTTAAATCTCATTATGACTCAGGATTTTCTTGACTTCACAGTCTAATCTAGGTGGCTTTTGTTATTTCTTTTTATATTACTCAGTTATTACTCTTAGAAGAGATAATGCAGGCAGCATTAATATGTTTTTCCCCCTTGGATTCCCCTTGGATTACTGTCAAGCTTTATCAAGCCAGAAACCAAGGCCATGTTTTTCAATGGCATGCATTCAGCACTTGGCACGACTCCAGTGTGTTTTAGAATTTTTGTCTTAATTTTTTTCTGTAATATCATTTTTCTGCCACCTTAGTTAATTTCAACCTTGTCGCAGCCTTATTAATTAAAATATTTAGTGCTTTACTGCATATACCCTATCTCTATCTTTTCTATTCTTATCCCCCAGTCCTTAAGTTATGATATATCCGATGTGGATAATGCTTTTAGCAATGGTAACTTCATGGCATGGGCAGTGGTTGAGTCTGTATAGCTAATTCTCACCAGATCCTCTTGTTGTAGGCATTTATGTCCAAAATGAAAGCAGAGTTTCATCAAGCATTTCCAGTCAATGATACTCATATGGAGAGCCCTAAGGGAAGGGAAAACAAGAACCAGAAAGTTGGCATGTGCTAGGAATTGCCGCCTGACAACCAGAGCCTTATGCCAAAATCTGCCCAGAGGTCAAGTAACCACAAAATCAGTATGTCATGAAAATGTTCTTTATTCTCTACAAGAATGCCCCTTCTCAAATCCAAACCAAGCAAACAAAAAACAAAATCTAAACAACAACAAAACCACAGAAAACAAAACAAAAGAAGTAATCACCGCTAATCCCAGATAACAAATAGAAGAAAAAGGGTTCAAATTCAGCAACTGCATATCAAATTAACCATTCTAGTTACTTTTTGGATGAAGATAATAAGATAGAGCTGTTTTTGTTCAAGAAGTTAGTCTCTCCTTTAGGCCCCACATAGCTTCTGTCTGTGCTGGAGTATCTAATGTCTCTTATTTATGCTACATGGATATGTTTTGCTTATATACTTATTCTAAGTATAATTTTAGTTCTCATCTTTTATCATGGAAAAATATGCCTTCCTCAATATATTCTTGAAATTGCAACTACCTGATATATTTTAACAAACAACAAAAAATGCGAGGTGCTCTAATATTCCCTAAAATGAAACCTACATGCCTGCATTCTTCTCGTCATGTAAGATGTCCTTCATCACGATGCTGTAGTGGCACAGGAAGCAAATTTCTAGTTGTGTTAATGAGAAAAGGTCAATTTCCTGTAGTATAAAAATATGGATTCCTATCAAACAGAATGTATACTACTATATTTCTATGTCACAAGATTAAAAAGCATACATGCAGCTGCAATAACTTGGTAAAAATCAATCACCTCGTTTACTATGTAATGTAGATTGCATAAATATTACAACAATTTGCTCTGTGCCATTTTTAGAGTGATTATAAAAAGCACCCTCAAAATCCTGAATCTTATAAGTCACAATATTTGAATCATTGATACGAGGTCTTCTTTAAATAACAGTTTAGGCAGGAGAACAAAATATGTTATTGCTTCTCTTAATTAAATAATTGCACACGATACTCTCTGCTTTAATAACAATATGATACTAAATACGTGTACATTCTATACACCAGAAGTACAGGTGGGTTCCTCCATCACTTTCTTCCAGACCTTCTGCAGTTTACTAATCAGTGAAAGTTTTCTTATCGACTTTATTTAAATATCAAACCCACACAGTCTAGTACTCCCTGTACCCATTGCATTGTTTTGCATTTCTCCATATGATATACCACTATTTGAAATGGTTAATTTTGTTTTCTTACTACTACTAGAATGTGAGCCCTTGAGTGTGGGAAATTTATTTTCCATACTATATCCCCTGGTGTAAAACAGTGCCAGTTATTTGAATAGACATTTCACTATAGAAGATAAATGAATAGTTTACAAGCACATGAAAAGGTGCTGAACATACTGAGCCATTGGGGAAATGCATTTCAAAATCACAGTGAGGTACCAATTCACACCAACCAGGATGGCTATAATCAAAATGACACATAAAACAATTGTTGGTAGGATGTGGCAAAAGTGAAATTCTGGTACATTTTTGGTCAGAATGTAGCTTGGTACAATCAATCATTTTGGAAAACAGATTGGCAATTTCTTAGAAAGACATACATTTACCCAGGAATTTGACTCAGATTACACTTGACTACAAGTGTAATCAAAACGTATGTCTATATGAAGATGCATATAGGAATGTTAATAGCATTGTTATTCACAAGAGCCACAAACTGAAACCAACCCAAATGCCAACCAACTGGTAAATGGGTAAACAAAATGTGTTATAACCACACAGTGGAATACTATTCAGCAATAGAAAAGATTGCATTATTGATATATTCTACCACATAAATGAACCTCAAAAAACATATGCTAAGCTGCAAATGCCAAATCTAAAAAACCCCTTTTGTATTATTCCATTGACATAAACTTTTCAAAAAAGAGAAAGCAAGTTAATTAGAGGTTAGCTAGGGCTGGGGATTGAAAAGAGAAATGGCTACAAGTGGACTGGAGATGTTTTGTGGAATAAAAATGTTTGAAAACTGAGTCGTGGGGATGTTTGCACCATTATATAAATTCACTAGGAATCATTGAATTGTACATTTAAAACAGTGGGATTTTAAGAAATGTAAATTAGACTTCAAAAAATTGCTAATGAAACAGACTCTGATAAAAAGTAGGACTTAAATACTTGTTGAATGAAAACATAATTAATTACGGTTCTTACACAGTAATGACTACAACTTCAGAAGAAAAAACACACGGATTTGTTTTTATGCCTTATGGATTTATATGTATTTGACCTATGAAATATGTGTGAAAATATACATAAACTTATACAAAAATATATATTATACAGAATGTGTCTATATATATGTGTATGTACATGCATATACATATATACACACACAACACAGATATACATACACACATATATACATACACACACATATATATAAATGTATCTACAGTCCCAGGATATATATTGCACTATAAGACAAAAAAGCCTGAAATATATTTATGTGATGTGACGTTTTAGACATGGTTATAAATCAAAAAGAAACAACAAAAAAGCCAAGATTCCATTGCCACAGTGGATTCTACAGGGAAGAGTTTTGCCCATCCATTGTCCCTAAATGCAGTCATGGTGGTTGAAGAATAAAGGTTTAATGAAAAGGTGCTTCTGTAGTCTTAGTGAAGCAGTTAAATAACCAAAAGCCTGCTCAGATTTGATGGTCCACTGAAGACACAGCACATGGGGCTTCTGCAAATTCTCACTACTCTGTGTGGCTGTGTCTCTTTCTCTCTTCCTTTTAAAAGTAACCAGAAACGCTTAAAGTCATTATTTATAATAATAAAACACAACATGGATATCTTAAATTATGAAGCTGTTCATGCAGCAGAAAGGGAAAATATGGCAAACTGAGACCGTGATAGATGCTTTCCAATAAAGTGGACATTTATGAAAGAAGTTTTGTGTGACTTTTAAAGTAGAGGCTTGAGTTTTAAAACTTATTTTTAATAATAGACACTTGCTTTGTAAATTAAGCTTTTGCTTGAAATCCTTTCATTTAAAATGGTAAGTCTTGGTTTTTCCATTTCAGGAATTATTCCAAGTCTCATTATTTCCTTTATGAAAGAAAGCAATTGGACTGGGTTACCTGTTCCAGCTCATGAATGTTTGACATGGCTTTTCTGAGTCCATCAGAGTCAGCTCACAGTTTCTGCTGTGAATGGATGAATGAAACTAAAGGGAAGGTTTATGAAGAGTAAAAGTGCCCTGAGAACAAATGGTCAGGTTCCTGTTCTCCATTGCCTCTCTTGTGTGAAGGCAAGATCATTGTAATTGAAACAAACTATCATCTTTTGTAATATGCAACTTAAAAAACATTGCTCATAGAAAAGTAAAGGAAACAAAGTTTATTTAATCTATTTTTAGAAAATAGCAATTTGAGAGGAAGAAACCGCTTTAATGTTATCTGAACATTTAGGCTTTAGTAACAAATTTCCCTGATCACATTCCTCTCAAATAAAAGCGAGAGTGTTTGCCATGTGCGAGCAGAGCTATGTCAGTAGTAATGAACTGGTCAAGGATATTAAAATAATCTCTTCTCATGTGGATCCAAAAGACTATCTGCCAAAATTTACTAATTGGATATTTGCTCTCCAAATTATTTACATATCTGCCAAAAGTGCTTTTGAAATTTTTGGCTTGAGTTACTCTGGATAACAAGAAATATGAGCTGTAAAATAATAAAATAACGTTGAAAATAGCAGCTTAGTGTGTTTGATTTCTTTATGAACAGCCAATACCTCTATTATTCAAAGTAATTTGAATCTTGTAAAAATTATATGTATGGGGTATAGAGGATAAAACAACCACAGGAAATCCATCATAGCAATCTTCCTTATGTTCAAAATTTGCTATAAGAAGGGGCCATTTGTTATTCATCGAAGAGGGTTTGGCTGTAGATGTATAAAATAGGCTTTCTTATTAGGTGCTTTTATTATTTAGAGATCTCCTGGCAAGAAACCAAAGGAAAGCATCAGAGAAATGTTCTAATATACGTGAATAAATGAGCTCTTCAGAGGTGAGTATAAACAGACATTTCTTAAAGTACTTCTTAAAATTACAGGGTACTTAGAGAAAATTCTTACAAAAGCATCTGTAAGGACAACAGTTTTGGCTAATATTTAGTATGGCAATGGTTTTTGGTGTGTATCTACCTGTACTTCTCCCATCTCATTTTTATACATTTCTAAATAATAAAAACTTACAATGTGATATAAGATATGTCTTGTTTCAAACCTATTTAAGTTCTTTTTCACTTGCTGACTTTAAGAATTTGGAACAATTTGGATTAAATTTTCCAACTGCTCAATGCAACAAGAGTTCATGACCTTCATTCTATATCGATGAGAAAGGTCCATTTTAAGTTCAAGTTATTGAAGTCCCTGAAATAGTCCCAAGCTGTGTAAGAGCCAGTTTATGAAGTATCCATTTAGAGTAGGAATAGACATGGCCAAGAGGTGAAATGCTGAAGCAGACGATGCTTATTTGTAATTTAAGATAGAATTTAAGCTCCTGTAATGATTCCTACATTTTTGTTTGAGAAGAGATGTTGATCTACAGTGATTTTTTTTAGCAACTATACAACAGATGTGGACAGTGATAATGCAGTGACATTTTTAGGTAAATTCTAATGACTAATTTGGAAAGTTGTTTCCTAGTGTACGCATACATATATATATGTACATATGTGTATATGTATGTTTATGTGTTTGTATGTGTGTGTATGCCCAATATAGCATTTTGTTTAATAAAAGGAGGATATTTAGTAAGTGGTTGCTTAATTAAATTAATTAAATGATATATTGATTTTTAACATCCTAATTTGACAAAATTAAAAGTTAGTAACTTTAAGGGGAAGATTCCTCTAATTAATGATCCATGAAGTCTCAAATTTTAAGAAACCAAGTGGTAGAGTGACCATTCACAACAATGAAAAGTAGAAATTTGTGCCTTCCCTGTGGTCCCTCACATTTGCCACCCTTCAGGTGCATGTTATTTCAATATTTATTCAATAAACTTTTTCTCCGACCTTTCATTTTAAGTCTGACGGATGTCAAAGGGGATAATTTTAATTAACCATACAGTACGGTTAATTAAAACATTATGTTTAATGGTTAATTAACCATACTGTATGATTAAAGTATGAATCACTGTTCTTTCCTCCCTTGGTTTCCTTCAAGTTAAGAATTAAAAGTGAAAAATATTTTTTTATTCATTGAAAGACTTCTAGACCTAAACTATTTTGTTGATTGTAAGCAAAACATTGGTGCTTATCATGGCCTCAAACTCCTGGTCCCATCTCTGCATAGGATGGTGATTTCTCCCCAGAGGAATCTGAGGAAGAAAAATCGTGGCACAGGCTAGTTTTCCTTGTAATATTCATTCCCTTGATTCATTACAGACTACTCTTTCCTCTAACATTCAATTTCTTTATTCATCAAAATAATTTGCACTTGGCTCTACAACTGCATGAGACATTAATCAAGGGTTTCATGTAATTAAAGGGAATAATTATATAGGATGATAATTTCTTTTTAATGTGTTTCATATGAAAGTTCCTATAACACTAGTCTTCCTTCTTTGCCTTCAGATCTGCCTAACTCTAAAATAATTTTCTACCTTTTTAATCTCCCCCAACTATTGGGATACTTTTCATCTTACCCATCTGGATATGAATCTCTGTAAGATCCTTTCTTAGTCAGCTCAGACTATTATAACCAATTATCATAGAGTGGGTGGCTTAAGCAATAAACATTTATTTCTCACAGTTCTGGAGTTGGAAAGTCTGAGGTACAGATTCTGGCACACTCCAGTTTTGCTGAAGGCCCCCCTTGCTCATTTACAGATAGCAAATTCACTTGGTGGAGAGCAGAGAATCATCAAGCTCCCGTCTCCTCTTATAAGGGAACTAATCCCATTATGAGACCTCTACCCTCATGATCCAATTACCTGCCAAAGACTCCATCTCCAAATACCACCATATTGGAGGTCAGAAATACAGCATGTAAATTTTGTGGCAATACATTCAGTCTATAGCGGATCCCTACCGTTATTAGTGTAACATTTTACCCAACTTGGGTCGTTCACTCTGCAGTAACAGTTGATTGCAGCCTGTACCAGCCCAAACCTTGAATATCAAATATTCTTATATCTTGGTGATTTTCAGAATTTCTTATAATTGTTCCTGGTATTTAACAAGTAACTTTGGATTGAAAACTTTGAATGTAAAAGCACACACACACACACACACACACACACACACAAATACATATATCCTCTCAAGGATTAGAGGATATTAAGAACGGCAAGCATAACTAAATCTATAGTGAACAGACGAATGAACATCTTTCTAGCTATATTTGATTTTTACAGTTTCATTTATGATAACATGTCAAATGGCTTGTGGCTACTACAGAGGCCAATTATGTTTTGGAATGACTGCATCTTTACTATAGGAAAATAATGTTGGTCTTTATCCAGAACCAAGAGAAATTCTTAGAAAAATATTATACTCTTATCATAACCTGGTACCAGAATACAGGTAATGTGATTGTGTATAATTTTTGGCTATAAGCAATCTAAAAGTTTGAGGAAGGGGATGTCACTTTTCATTAACCTTGGAAATTAAATTCCTCTATAGAATGCCATCTTGGCAGTACATAATTGTTTTTTATGCAGATGACTTTATTTATTTCTCAACCTTCCAAATAATTTTTTTTAAGTTTTGACTCAGCGTTTTTAAGGTGAAGGGAAATATAATAATTCTAATTAACTCTTTACTGTCCATTGAGGTGCACTGCATTCCTGGGAATATGTTGTCCTAAACTCTATTTGGAAAGGATTATGAAGCACATGGTTTGCCAATGGCTGGGAAATACAGAGGGCAGAGGGAAACAAAGAGAGATTATCCTTGTGGCCTTTTCTGTAGCGGACCACATGCTGCCATCCTTTTGCCTGACTTTACCAAAACCTGGCACTTGACATTGTGCTCAAGGATTTATCTACAAAACATAAAGTGAAGCAGATAAAAATAAATATATAAAATATTATGTTTAAAAATTATTTTAAAAAAAGGTTGTGGCAGAGGTTCTTGGTCTGAATTTTATGGAACATGGGGTGTCCATATATGGATTTCCTTATAAATGGAAATCTGTAAAACAATAAACTGAGCCTATATAATCCCAAACCTTTAATATCAAGTACGCTTCAGCCTGGGTTTGTGGATTTCATTTATGGGCATTTGTGATGTGGGGTATAAATAAATGTTTTTAAATTAACAATGGAATGGAAAAACATCAGAATAAAATATTTTAGTTTGCTTTATGTCAGAGCATTTTCTTTAAAATATTCTGCAAACATCTAGGTGAAATTTCTGCCCAATTCAATTTGATCACTCTTTCCTTTCAAATGGGGTCATGTCAGAAAACCATAAGGCAGTGTTGATTCTAGATAGATCCTTGGTTAATATTAGTGAATTAAAACTATATAATTTTTGTTATTGTTTCTATGCTAAATGGGAGAGAATAGATTCTGTAGAAACGTGGCATTATCCACATATCACACAGAGGCATACACACATTGTTCTTTAGGCCTTTCTTCTGGCAGACAAAATATGTGTACAAGATGTGGGAAATGTGTTTGTCAGTATCTGTGCCTACTTGAACAGGAAGAAAGTCAAGTTTTGTTTATCCATCTTGTCTGTATGTAACAGCAATGCAGCTGCAGTCTTGGATTTGTTTATTCTTAAGCTTGGGAGGAAGAGAGTGTCTAGACAAAAGAATGGTTTGTTAGCTTCCTGCTATTGTCAGTCATGAGCATGTTCTTCTTGCCATGGTGCTGCTATTAGGTGTGTATTCCAGATTAGAATGAGGCTGTTAAAGTCACAGATACAGCAGGATCACTCGATGAGAAAGATAGACATTCTGTTCAGCAACAAGGGAGCAAAGAACAACAACACTTATAGCTTTAAATATTTGAGAGTGAGGATCAAATTTGTTTCTTTCCCTTCTTGTGCTGGCACTTATTCAAATGTGTAGATAAGTCCAAGAAAAATACAAAACATCCAAATATTATGAACATAAGTCATGCTGGTCTCAAAATCCCTACAAGATACATCATCGTAACAGTTGGCTCATATGTCCTCGAAATGAAAAAGAAAATGTTGAGCAGCTTTGCATATTCTGTGAAAAAGATTATCCAACAATGTTGACTCTTATAATTTTTAAGAAGTAATTTGACCATTTTGTTATTGTAGAGTAGATTTGGGAGGTTCCCTGCAGCTTGCTTTCCAGCTCTTTGATGGATCATTTCTTTTCTTTTTTCCCATAGATTTAGAATCATAGTGTTATATTCAGATAGTGTTTTTAAGAATAATATTATAAACACAAAACTACTTTATAAATTCTGGGCAATAGTTCTTCTCAAAAATAACTTTGTTCCTTATGAAATTTACCATAGCAAATTCTGAAAAGGGTCTCCTTTTATATTTTATCTACTTAAAAGTCTCTCCATGTGATAGTGAATATGAGCAACATGCCCTCCTCCACTGTTCATGTTGCATCTATGAACCAGTTTTCTTAAATATTAGAAAAGCATTTCCCTAAACTATCTATAAGAAAATGTAGCTAATGCTACTTAAATGTATAGTAAGAAACTCACGTCCAAGAATCTCTTTGGAATAGTATTGTGCTCAGGAATCAACGCATAATAGAATGCTAAATGTGGAATTCCTTTTTATGTTAATATGACTGAAAATATATGAATGGCTTGAAAACAGGGTTGGTGGTTACAGTGTTTCTCCAAGGGAAGAACTGCTATAAAGACGGTTATAACAGTTCTTCAGATTGCTCTAAAGTTTCTATACCTAGAAATCTTTTTAGTGCCACCTGAAACACATTCATTGAATTTTCCACTTCTCTTCATCTAGTTCTGCCTCTTCTATAGTTTCAACTATTGTGATCACTTCCACGTAATACTGGTGGGGGGGCTGGGGGGAGGATCACCTAATGCCAATGGAACCTCAACACCAGCTTGCTTCCAAGCTTTCAAATCATCGTGGGAAGGAGCTTAAGATCGAGTCAGAAAATAGTGAAAGTACAGAGATTTATTGAAAATCGAAAAGTACACACTAAATAAATGGGAATGTAGTCAGAATCAATAGAGAGTCATGAGCAAGGAGTTTGGGGACTGTTACCATTATGGGTTTCTTTAAACAATAGGTGGAACATTCATGAAATTCCTGGAAATAAGTGGACATTTCTCAGAACTGAAGTGTCACCCATTTTATATCAAATATGGGTATTCTGAGAACTGTCATGACACTGGCGGGTGTGTTATTTAGTATGTAAATAAGCATCTAATGAGGTCCTAAAAGCTCTCTATAGATAATGGGTTAAGCCGTTATTTATTCTTATTCATAAAAATACCACTGCATTTCCTTAAAATCTCCTGAAGTCACTTAGATTGTCTCTTAACAATGCAAATAACATGTTTTCTTCCTCTTCAGTAATCCTTATGAACTCTTAGAATGAATACTAATTATAATATTTGATTGCATATTTTGAGGTCTAGGTAAAATAAATGTATTTTTTCCATAGTATGTTATTCTCCTACTTTGTTACATGACCATTTTTAGATTACAGTGGCTGCTTATTTAAAACCAAATAGTGGTAGACAACTTTATATACACAGCACTGAATCTTGGAGGTTCAGTCACCTGAACTTCATTTGTATACTGATTTGCTCAGCAGGGTTTCTTTGGGCTTTGCTTTTAATGGGTTTATATAATGACATTAATTTATATTTTCTAAAGTCAGATCTTTCTGTATGTAAATATAAGTTTTATAAATTTTAGAGTTTAAGAAAGTATCTTTAAATAATTTGAATCATGTGATTATCTTGAGCTATGTATGTTCTTAGATGTGTAAACCAAAGAGTACCTGAGACAAGTCTCCATCAATTTAGAAGGTTTATTTTGCCAAGGTTAAGGAGGTGCTTGTGACACAGCCTCAGGAGGTCCTGATGATATGTGCCCAAGGTGGTCAGGGTGCAGCTTGCTTTTATACATTTTAGGGAGAGAGAATACATCAATCGATGCATGGAAGATTTATATTGGTTCAATATGGAAAGGTGGGACAACTTGAAGTTGGGGGTGCTTCAAGGTCATAGGTAGATTTAAACATATTCTAATTGGTAATTGGTTGAAAGATTTATTATCCGTAGAGAGGAATATCTGATTTATGATAAGGGGTAGTGGAGACCTAGGTTTTATCAAGCAGATGAAGCCTTCAAGCAGCAGGTTTTAGCAGATGCAAATGTTTATTAACAGACTTAAGCTTTGTGTTGATATTAACACTGGATGGGGTATAATGAGGCAAGTCCAAGCCCTACTTCCTGTCATGGCCTACACCACACTTTCAAGATAAATTTTAGAGTGCCCTGGCTGAGGTGAAAGTCCATTCAGATGATTGTGGCGGGGGCTTCAAATTTTATTGTTGGTGTACATTTGCATCTAAAATAAGTATGCAAATACATATGCAGGACCTATTTAAAGCACTGGTGTGATGAAACTTACTTTGCTTTCCTTAAGTCTCACATTCAATCATATGATCCTTTAAAAACACTCTAAACATCTTACATAAACCTTTTGGAAATAATTTATGCTTTTTTTCTATATCTTTGGCAATTACCTCTTGGGTGTTTTCATTCTTGCCCTGTGTCTCTGCTACTTAGAATTAACCTGTATGTGAAGCATTTATTATTCTCTCTTGTAGGGTATAGTATTTTCCTCTGGACTACCTTAGCATTTTGTACCACCTTTATTTTAACCTACTTTTTTTAAACCTTAGATTGTTCAGATGTAAGGTTAAGTGAATATGTGTGCAAATAATTAATCAGACATTATCTTAAGACATTGGTATTTTTTCTAATTATGTGTATTGATAACTCCTCTATTAGATCATAATGTGCAAAACTCTTGTGTTGTTTATTTTTCATCTGTTAAATGCCAAATATTTGCCTTCAATAAAAATTTGTTAGCACTCATCTGAATATACATAAAAGCTATTTTCCGTAAGGTTCCTCGGTGAAAAAATATTATATAAATCACCATTTCAGTGTGACCACACTAGCTGAATCAGTTTCTTCTTACCTTTCTCCTCCTTTTCTACCACATTACTTTAGAGTCTTTGAAGCAGGTATCTGTACCTACGTTTTGAAAATTAATATAGTGTAAATATATGCAAATAAAGTAAATAATTAAATACTTTATACTTTTAAATGCAGTATGTGTTGCCTTTTTATAATTGAGAATGCCAAGAAGATCAGTCAATTGAAGGAGGATACCATAGGGTCAGCCTGGGACCTGCCCACTGTTGGATATAGGGAGGCCCCTGTGGGTCTAAAATACGATATGCAAAGTGTTTTATTCTAATTTTTAAAAACCCTGACATTAGCAGCCTAACTAATAATAGCAAGATATTCCAACATCAGTATAAAGATGGGGCATCCATAAAAATGTACTATTTAAAAATCCACAGACAGGGCAGTGATAGGTATAAGAGAAGTTCCTCTCTTGGTAGCAGGTGTCATCAGGACTGTTAGATGCCTATAAGCATCATATTAATTGGCAAACATAGACATTAACTCATTTGCCGTGAGTTAAATAAGAAATCCTGTTACCACCCCAAGGCAAAAGCTAAGAATTAAAGTTTCAGGAATCAGTCCAACATTAATATATCAGACTGGATTGTTGTTAATAGTGGAAGAGCAGAAAGAGACTCAGTATAGACATCCACAGAGGAGCCTGGAATAGCCAATGGATCACCTGCCATGCTATAGAATTTATTCTCTTGGCCTACAAAATGAGTTGTGAGGGTATTGCTGAAGGACGAAAACGTCCTCACATTTCAAAACTGGCAGAAACTGAAATAATTATAAACATATTGACTAAAATACTTTATATATCATAATAATAGTATTAAATACTATCACAATCATGGAATAATATAATCATATTTTGTAATCTCTACTGAGTCAGTTAGCGTATTAGCTACATAATCTTAATACACAGACTTATCTTCTTATTGTCTTTTCCTATATCTAAGCAGCACTTGGGCTATTACATATTACTTTATTTTAAATTGAATACCTTTACAAATAAAGCTTTAATGTTTAAAATATTATATTACTACAAAAAGTAAGAAATATGTAAGTAGCTGTGGAAATAAATGTAATAAAGAGCAATAGTATTATTGAATTTAGCTTGATTTATGTGCTTACCAATGTTCTCACCACACTGGCTTGTTTCTGTCCTGTTATAAGAGATTAGCATGTGCTTAAACAGATACTGAGTTTCTCCTTTATGTAATCGAAATGGTTGCAGGAGAATAATTTCAAAGTTCTGTGCTTTAAAGTTATTTAATTTCAATGACTTTGTTGCACCTAAGATCTCCTACAGTCAACAGAATCTCACTTTTGACAAGATGTTCATAGAGTGAAGATACCCTGGTGTATGCAAATTTTAATCACCCTAAGTTCAAAGAAAAATGAATAACAGATAAAGATATCCTAACCACAAATTGTCTACTCAATATTTCTTCAAATATTATCCAATTCTTTCTTATAACTGATATTCAGAGCTTATTGTCTTTACCAATAGCATAAAAATTTACATGGTGGTAAGAATATTTAATGCTTGGGTTGGGTTTTTCACATTTAAATAACAATGTTATGTTTATAAAAAATTTTCTGGCAAATCAATCATTTTGTCTCTCTCTCTAAGATTACATTATTCCCTTTTCTTAATCATATATAGGAATCTCAATTACTTACATACATGCACATTTAGAAAAATTTTTAAAAAGCTTATTTTATGCCAAATACGTTAAGATACTTGATATTTTCTAAATATAAATCCAATGCTTATACATAATTATTTTGCAGACTTTTCCACAAAGCTAGATGTTTGAAAGGTGAATATAACATTTTATTCTGAGGACATACCGACTCAATATCATAGAAATATGTGGAAACATATATATCCTCTTTCAAAGTATAATGTTTAGAAGCACTTTTATTAGTTCCTTACTTTCTAATAATTTTAACTGGAGATGTTTTAAACTCTAGTCAGGAAACACAGCTTTTGCCATTTATCCCATGAAACATAAATTATTTCCAATTGGAATGAGGCTCGTCTTTTCTAGGTAGGCACCTGTCTATGGTAACAAGACTAAGCCCACCATTAATTATTCACATGCCACATGGCAGATGGAGGATGACAATGACCTTTAGTCATTTTGGCCAGTGAGAAATTAAAGTTATCTCATAAATTGCCAATCTGCTAAGCCATCTGGTCTTTCATGGCAGATTTTTTAAAGTCATTCACATGGTTTAGAAAAATAATTTATTGACCACCTATGTTCTATATATTTAAGACTGTTTTACAGTGATAATCTGTAAACATTTCAGGATGTCCAACAGGAGAGTATTCTCAAAATGCTCTATGTGGAATAAGTGTAATATATCTTATAGATATATATGTTTAGAATATTTAAATTCTTTTTACATGAGATGTTTTGACATCTCATATTTTCTCTGCTATAAGAGTAAGGTAGGGGTATATTATAAATATGCTAAATGAGAAACCACAGAGTGAACAGCTTTTACTTGGAATTATCCATAAATTTCCCTGACATAATTTTGCCACATTGATAAATAGGTCATTCATACTTTTCTAGCACATGTATTTTGGCATTGCTGTTGTAGTTTTAAAGTAGAATTAGAGTAAGAACCAACAACATTTAAAAGATTTCAATAAGTCCACATTCTGAGCTTGATGTCTAGCAGGGAATTTTTAATTTTTTTGCATTTTAAATATGAAAGGCTCTGAAAAAAGTGACTTTCCTAGGCATCCGTAATAGTTGTGAAAGCTTGGCATATTTTAAACTTGTGAACACTCAAAAATTGGTGTTCATTCTTGTGGAATTTAGAAATTATTTCAATTAACCATTTTATAAAGAATGATAGAAAATGACCTCTTTTCTGAAAATAAATATGCATTAAGACTTGCATAATATGATATCCTTAGAGATTACTTCTAAAACTAATATATCAAACAATTGTTTTCAGAAAGCAAAAGTGTAAATAATGATCATACCAAGGGATAGCCAACGCTTTATTCAAACCAACTGCTGCCTTGGCAAGCAGTCAATATGACTTATTTCCTTTTTTTTTTTAATTATTGCTATCATTACTACAATTATCCTATAAAACAGAGATCATGGACAGGTGCAAGCTATATTCTTTTAAAAAAATCTTTTTTCCTCTCCTTTTTTTTTTTGTTTAAATCTATGGCTTAAAAAAATACTTAAAAAGCCAACTCCATGGCTGTGAAATTGGTAATGGTCTTTGACTTTCAGAAGATTGCTAGATGAGGAAGTGTAAACATGGTACTTGACTTCTCAATTTCCTGGCATTCCATCTGGGGACCACTATTCACTATGATTATTGCAGTGTGAGAAGAATTTTATCCAACTGTCTCCAGGCTGCAGTGTAGACGATGTATGTGCAATTGCCAAAGAGGGGAGACAATGGGAAATACTACATAAATATACAAAATCAGATATAGAATATAGGGTTAAGTAAAAATATCAAATTATATTTGACAACATATGTGAAAGTTTGGAAGTGCTTTAATTACAGAATCTTTTCTAAAAGTAATTTTCCTCTTTATCCTGTGTAAGGTAATAGAGCAGTATCTTCTTCTTCTTCTTTTTTTTTTTTTTTTTCAGATGGAGTCTCCCTCTGTCACCCAAACTGGAGTGCAATGGCACGATCGCAGCTCACTGCAACCCCTGCTTCCGGGCCAAGTGATTCTCCTGCCTCAGCCTCCAAGCAGCCGAGATTACAGGCACCAACCACCATGCCCAGCTGATTTTTTTTTGTATTTTTAGTAGAAAAGGGGTTTCACTATTTTGGCCAGGCTGGTCTTGAACTCCCAACCTCCTGATCTGCCTGCCTTGGCCTCCCAAAGTGCTGGGATTACAGGCGTGAGCCACCATGCCTGGCAGCAACAGAGTATCTTAAATGTCATTGAGGTGACTACTTCATCTTAAGTACATTTCTCACATATACAAAGTACCTTAAGTATTATTTATTTATTATTTTTCTTTAGGTTTGCTTTGTTTGACACCTGAAAATTTTAATGAACATTCTATTCATAATCGAAAGACTCACCTGTAATCCCAGTAATTTGGGAGGTCTGGCGGCAGCCAGGAGTTCAATACAAGCCTGGCCAAAGTTGAAACCCCATCTCTACAAACTACAAAAATTAGCCGGGCACGATGACAGCTGCCTGTAATCTCAGCTGCTAGGGAGGCTGAGGTGGAAGAATCATTTGAACTTGGAAGGCAGAGACTGCACTGAGCCAAGATGGCACCATTGCACTCCAGCATGGGCGACAGAGTAACACTCCATCTAAAAAAAGAAGTGAAAGATTAATGTTAATACATATTATATAACTAAAAATAAATACAATGAGGAGAAGATGAACAAAAATTTACATAGCTATTGTTGCCTATGAAAGGCTCTGATCTGAGGCCTTCTTTGTTAACTGAAAAGCGGAATTGTCAAGTACTAGAGAGGTATTCAGTGTAAGGTATTCCCAAACTGCAGCTCACTCCTTGACTAATACAGAAAAACGTAAATAGAAGTAAAAAGCAAAAAACTTTCAAAGTATCTGGATCAATGTCATTAGAGTCTGTGGCTATGCACTATGTAATATCATCTCTCCATTTCACATTTTGGTAACCTGAAATAGGTGTTAGACTTTAGAAATCAGAGGCATCTGATTTTAAAACCCAGTTTTGCACTTTTATAATTTGCGTTTTTGGATAACTCACAATTGCCTGAGTTTCACTTTCTTATCTATAAAAACATTGCTTATCTTAGAATATAACAATGGGGACTGAACAAGGATGTTGTTCTGCAGCTGTAATGTACAGTTTCTGCAGCAATTTGTAGCCATCATAATTGTTGAGGATAGAACATGAAATGAAAATATGAAAATATTAGTCAACACATGCTAAAAAAGTCTCCTGGTATTCTTTGTTTAAAAAAATATGAAGTCCACTGTGACGTCTTTTTAATTATTTGACATCATTTGTCTTTTTCTCACTTAATTTTAGATTTAAGTAAAATAGTTCATACATTTACATCAGTTTTAATAAATGCTTATTCAAAAACTGATTGAATAATTCTTCAGTGAAGTTATATTTCCCAAAGATAATCTCAGTGATATCTACCATCCCATGGGCTGCAAGGTAGGCTTTTGTGGCTATTTCCACTGACTGCACAGTGAAAGTAACAGTAGGTGACTTCTGAGAGCAAGTTGAAGAAGCCATGCATCTGCCGGTTTGTTTACCAGAAGACTCCTCCTGGAGCTCCGCACCTCCAGGTAAGGAGTCTGACTGCCCTTTGGTGGCTCCAACATGAAGATTGTCCAAACCAGCTCCTACAGAGCGACCCATGGAGACACTCTGAGCGAAGGTGCCAGGGAAAGCTCAGGCTGCTTCATCTTCCCCTGTCCCAGCTCCAGGGCTCACCTGACATCCACATGAGAGACACTTAGCCAGAGAGCCCAGTCAAGCCTGTCTGACAGAAACCAGGAATGATACAAAAGATTTTCGTTGTTTTACACCTCTAAATTTCAGAGTCATTTGTTCTATAATAATAACTACCCGGACCAATTTTCAACAAGATGTAATTCTTGATATTTTTGTATGTAGCGATACATATATGACTAATGTGTTTTCTCTTTCTCAAATAGCAGCAGGCTGTTGTTCTGTCTGGAAAACATCATGTTTCCAAATGTTACCTTCTGGTAATCTTCCCACCTGCTTTATTCTCCTACATTGTATTTGGCAGTGTTATTATTTTTGTGTACTTTTTTCAGTAATAAAATACTTTGGAAGCATCAGGTAAATTTAAGTAGAAAGCAATGAAGAAATGCACTACTATCTTGAAAAAAGTTTTTCCTGATCTCTAATTAAAGACTATTTGGTTTATTATCTGGTTTATTCTCAATTTTTGTTTTCTATTACAGAAGCCCAGAGGTGTGGGAAAAAAGAAAGCCTAGCAACAATAAAACACATATCAAAAAAATTATTTTAGAGAAAATTGATTAATTGAAAAAATAATTTTGAGTATTTGTAATAATTGTGAATTTACCCCTATAATACAGAATATCAATATTAAGAGAAATAAAAATAATGCAGGGAATATTTTTCCTCATCAACTTGAGAAAAAAGGGCTTAAATTATTTTAAGAAAAGTAGCCAGAGCTATAATAAAAATTTGGCATTTCTTAAGGTCTAGTTTGTCTCTAGTTAGCCTCTCTTTTTCTCTTAACCACTACCCAGGGTTCTCTCGTTTTTTGTGATAACTAGAAACATTACAACCTTGTCACCTGAGCCTCTTTCTCTGAAACTTTTCATCTAAAATATCAATTTAAGAAACACTTTTTTTTAAAAGAAGTTTTATGTGCTTCTATTTTTAAAGGCTGATAACATTAACAACAGAGCATTTTGATTTTTGTTTGAAAGGAAATCTAAATTGTCTACAAGGACTCTGAAGATTCGTTGTATGAGATCAATAAAAACTCAAATCAAGTAGAAATTCAAATCAAACATGAATTTATTTTTGATATCTTCTGATTGTCAAAAAAGCAATGCATTTTCCTTTCATTGCTTTTATCTGTTTGTTGTTTTAGTTCTACAAATTATGTTTACACTAGGTTACCAACCATACTGAGTTTAGCATCCAGCCCTTTTACTGAACTTGAGATTTGTATTTTGCTTCACCATTCAGCGGCATGTGCGTCTTACTCCTTGTGCCTTAGAACTTTGGGAGGCTTGTCCTTTAATAAACACCTTTGGAATGGGTACCTTCCTTCTTATATTAAAAGTTTCCCTTTATATGCAAGTTATTAGCTTGTATATTTTTATCAAACACAAACACTACCCCCCCCCACACACACACACCCCAGAGAGAGAGAGAGAGAAAGAGGGATGTTATTTTTTCTGTTTCTAATCAGTAATAAACATCTCCATTCATCAGGATTGAGGCACAAATATTTTAAAACTATATTTTTCAGATGACTGCAGTAATATTCTATCTAAAGCAAAGTTTAAAATGGCAGATCTATGCACATGAAAGGAAATATGTAATAATATCATATGAAGGGTAATGAAAAAAATTCTTTTTCCAATAGAGCAAGATATGTTAAACTCAATGACTTTTTTTCCCTGTTGGACTGAGCACAACACATTCAATCACCCCCTTAATGATGCTGAATTTTGTCATTTTTATGTTTCACTATGTTTTGCTTATTTTTGACTCGGAAAAGAGAAACAATTTCCGGTTCTAAGAGAAAGGTGATTAAAATATGTTACATCTTTCCTTTTGTTGCTTCCCTTTGAAACGCCATAGCAAATATCGATTAGTGGTCCAGGAAAGTTTATTCAAGTATCTTCCATTAAAGTATTAGAATAAAATTATTATATGCATGTCTGAACCACACTATAAGTATCCACTTAAAAAAAAAATTCCTTACCGAGTTTGCTATGAGGACCCTCATGGCTACTTCCACTATTTGCTTTTATTTTTCCCTTCTCTAATTCTCCTCAAATTCTCAGAAAAGTCTATTTATAGAGCCCACTACTTTAATATTTTCATGAAGCTTTTAAATAGTGAACACTCATACATTTTCCCATATTAGTCCTTCTAAGTTAAAGGTTTTGAAAGTTCAGATAAACTGTGCCTCATGGTGTAGAAATTTTGTCTGCAGTTCTAGAAGCTTCATTGTTTAAGTGTCAACAATCACATATAAAAATAATCTTTTGTTGAAGACAGGTTTAGAATATTCATTATAATCTGAATAATGCCAACAAAAATAGGAATTTTATTTGCTGAGCATAGTACTCGATGAGCACTAATAAAATCCTTTGCTCAGAACACAGGGTTTAGTTTCACTAAAAAAGATTTTGAAATAGTTTGCCTTTTACATTATTCCATGATAGGATAGGGTATTGTCTGTTCTCAGAATTCAAATAAAACACATAATTTCAAGTTAACTTAAATTTGAGTCATATAAACATTTAATTAAGAATGAATGAAATATTGTACTTGGATAAAATATAAATAAAAAGCATCTGTTTGGCAATTTCTGAAAGACGAGCTGTATTACATTCTGTTATAAGCCTTTTAAAAGAAATGTATAACATAATTTAAAGTGGCAGACATTTTTCCTTATAAACACTGCCAACCAGTTTTATAGATAGTGTTATTCTAGAATGCTACCAATATCTTGCCAAAGTACATACTAAATAGTCTTTTTTTTTTCCCCCTAGACTGACTCTGTCCTCTTTACAGAATTTGACTTTGCCTAGGAAGTTGAAGTACATAAGACTTGATGTTACCTTCTCTGAGGAAACCAGGTTGAATCAATTCATGCAGCAATTAGCTCTTGTATTTTCTAATTCATTTTTGATCATTTACTCTAAAGTGTTTTCACCTTTACATACTACTTCAAAAAAGGATAAAAGTGCAGCTATAGATAAATGAAGAACTCTTTTGGTAAATTTATTACTGAAATTGATGAGGAATATCTCTAAAAGTTCCTAACAATTTAAGTTTTTTAATCTTTTTTTTTTTTTTAACTGGCTGGTTTACACTGGAATCTTTCTTGTTCTTTTCTATGTGAAATTTGGAGGCAACTTTTTAGAGATTAGTTTATTTGTTTTTATTATCATCTTTATTGAGGTAAAATTTACAAATAAAATAAAATTTATCATTTTTAAGTATATGATTCAAACAATTTTTTAAAATGTATACAGTTATATAACCATCATCACAATCATCATAGGGAGTATTCCATTACTCCAAAAAAGTCCTGTGTATAATCTTGTAGTAAATCTACTCCCCTAACTCCATCCCATGAGAACCATTGACTTTGTTTCTAGCTGATAGTTTTGTCTTTTGAGAATGTCACATACATAGCATCCTACATTATGTAACTTTTTGTGTCTGGCTTCTTTTACCTAGCACATTGCTTTTGGGATTCATTAAGATTGTTGTATGTATTCATAGTTCACTGCTTTTAATTGTGGGGTGGCATCTGACTGTGTTGATATACCACAATTAGTTTATTCATTCACTAGTTGATTGCTTCCAGTGTTTGAAAAATTAAATAATGTTGCTTTGACCACTGAAATACAAGTCTTATTGTGAATATATGTTTTCTTACTAAGTTGTATAAAAACTTAGGAGCAAGATTGCTGGGTTCTTTTATGTGTATGTTTATATTTCTAAGAAATATAAACTGCCCTCCAAATTATCTGTACTCCATGTAGTACTCCAACCAGCAACGAACGATAGAGTGTTCCAATTGTCCACATCCATACTTATGCGTGATATTGTGAGTATATGTAATTTAGATCATTCTATTGGGGTGTGTAGTGGTATATCTTTGACAACATTTAAACGTAGTTTTATTCAGTTATCATTGACAAATAATATAATGTACCTATTAAACTATATAGTTTAATAAGCTTTGACACATGTATACTTATGTTACACCCATGAACTTTTTTCTCAAAGTATGAAAATATTTATGACCCCAAATAATTTTCTGATGCCCCTCGGTATTTCTTTCCCTGTTTAACCCAACTCTACCCTATGAATTTATTTTTGTTAGTATAATTATTTTGAGATTTACTCATATTTTTGCATGTATCAATAGTCCTATTATCAAGTAGCATTTCACTGTTGAGTACGGCACAATTTATGTATTAATTAAACTGGTGATGGACATTTGGGTTATTTCCACTTGTAGACTATTGCCAATACATTTACTATAAATTTCCATCTACTAACCTCTTTATAGGCACACACATTCTTTTCTCTTGAGTAAATACCTGGATGTTAAATAGCTGAATCACATAATATGTGCATATTTAACATTTAAAGAACCTGTCAAACTGTTTCCCAAAGTAGTAGTGACATTAATATTTTCATCATCATTGTATGTGTATTCCAGTAGGCCCATGTCTTTGTTCTGCTAAATAATGGGTCTATTTTTACTATTTATTAAAATAACATTTTCTCTTCATCACAGGTTTTTAGTAGGTTGATTACGTTGTAACGATGCACTTTATTTTTTTTTTTCTAATTATAGTTGAAATATTTGGATCTAAAGGATAGTAATTTTCATTAAATTTAAAGAGGTTTTTTTTTTGTCATTAATTTGTTAGTTCAATGTCCTGCTTTTCACTTTTCCTTTTCAGACATTTTAACTAAACAAGTTTAGAATGCTTGATATTGTCCTCAGAATTTCTTTTTTTTTCAGCCTTTTGTCTCTGTTTTTTTTTTTTTTT
>NW_016107461.1:3338421-3348562 GCF_001604975.1 Cebus imitator | reverse complement strand
TTTTTTTTTTTTGATAGTTTAGTGTTCTTTCTTTTATATTACTGATTTATGTTCTGTAGTTTCTAACATGATATTACAGTAGTTCCATTCAGTGTATCTTTTATTTCATAAATTATGTTTTCACCTGGAATTTGTAATTAGCTCTTATATTTTTTGCTTTTCTCATCCTATTTATAATTTCCTCTCCCTCCATGAAAATACGGAGTGTATGCATAGTAGGTGCTTTAACTCCTCTTTCTGCTAATTTCATCACCTGTGTTAATTTTATTTTTCTATGGACCATTTTTCCTGCTTCCCTCATGTCTGGTAATTTGTATTAAATCCCAGACATTTTGAATCACATTGTTTATTGCTGAATTTTGGATTGACTACACACTGTTTATTGTTGTATCACTTTAAACATTTTTGTTGTTCTAAGATGCACTTAAATTACTTGGAATCGTTTTATTTGTTTTACTGGTTACCTTGAAACTTATTTAGGGAGATTCAGACTAGTTATTATTCTATAACTAATTTGGATCCACTATTAAATAGTGCCTTTTCTATGACTATCCCCTTAAGATGCAATTCAACTCAAATTTGTGGGAACACAAACAATTCTTATCCACAAGAGAACTCCAGATATTGTTTCACCTATTATTTTCTGATAGAAATTATGAGTTATATTATATTGTGAAAACTAATCATGTTTTGGAAACACTAAACAAAGTTATTTTTTTTATTAATTACATTTTACTATAAATTAACTATAATCAATTTATATTATGTAAATATGGGGATAGTTGTAGAGTATAACTTTAAATTTACATTATAAATATTAGCCACAATAAATCATATAGTATAGTTCTTTGTCTATAAATATGTCAATGCACATGTCTACATGTATGAGAGTGTTTGGCTCTCTGTGTAGAGGCTTAGATAGGAACATATTAAACAAAAGTAAAGAATGTGACCACCTCTCATCCCTTGGTAAAGAGGAAGATAATTTAGAGAAAAGAAAGTTTCTACTTTATATAATTGTGTTTTTTTTGTTGATTTGATTCAAGAATGGCATATTTGTTGCTTGACAAATTAAAAATTACACCTGGTATGTGATTGCATACCACATGTATTTACCTTCACAACTCGAAGCAAAATAAAAATAAAATCCATGAAAACTCAGTTACCTATGCATGGCTCAATTACTCAAAATGCGTCTTGAGTATCTTTCTGGCCCTAGGACCTAAACATAACTACTATCAAACAATAGTAATAACATACTATAGGAATCCCTCCCCCTAAAGAAAGTTTTATTGTCATTAATAATGTCAGTACACCTACTGAAAACATCTGTGCATGTCTAGGTGAAAGATTTATTCTTTCTTTTCATTGTCTAATTAAACATTTCAATGAATTTTAAAATTGAATATGAAAAATTCCATGTTTTTCCACAATTGAGAAAAAATATGAAAAAAGAAGCATGGAATATTTATTTGTAGTATTAATTAAATTGGTTACAGGTGTCATTATGAGTGAACATTGATGCTATTCTGTTTTGCATTTTTTAATAATTCCTGTAGACTAGTTTTTTAAAATTACTATAAATAAGACATTGTATAAGATTGTTTTCTTGAAAATGACAAAGAAAATGTTTAAGATTTAAACTTATGCCTGGATAAAAGGAGCTGAGATATTTTAGAAATGAAACTTGCTCTCCTAAATATACTTACCAGTTATCCATGATTCTTTATTATTTTACTTCTAGTGTATCACTTATTTTTAGGGAGAAAATGCTGGTTCTGAATAAGGGAAATTTTAGGGAAGAAATAATTTTCAATCAAATTATGTGATTTATTTTATTCCAACATCTAGTTAAAATCCACTATATAGTGTGCAGAGTCAAATCTCATTAATCATATTTTCATTTATTAGAATTTCATTTTGCAGTAATTTGGTTATTAGCCCTCATAGAACCAATTCTACTGTTATTAAATGAGATGAATCTTTATTCAATTTCAAGAAAGAACACTAGACTTATGAGAAAATATTTGCTTGAATTGTTAATTACGTAACTCTCATTAGAAACTGAGAGATGTGACACTTTGGGGAATTCATTTGAAGAATATGCACTTTTCTCTGTTTCTATTTATTTCTTGAGTTTCTATTTATTATGAACTTATAAGCTAAGAATACTAAAAATGAATAGTATGCCTACATTACATTAATTTAGTGATTTCAAAATATATCAGAAGAAAACCTTCCTTCTCTTTTTAAATAAAATATTTTGTAATAAACATTCAAATGAAATTAGTACAAAACAATTTTATTCTAACATAAAACTTCAAACCTAAAAACAGACATAACCTATAAAATACCCTAATGCTAATGTAAACGTTATTTAAGAAGAAAGTACTTCTTAATAAATTAATAATTTTAAATATGAAAATGTACAGGCATGAGGCTACCTTGGAAGGTATAAGGAAGAAAATCTATTACCTGAACCTCAAACTAGGGTAAATGCAACAGCTATAGAAACAGACTTATGCAAATTTGAGAACGGCAATTCAAATACTTTGATATTGGTGATACGACTTTCCCCAAATGAAAAAAAAAAAATGATAAATTTCCAAACCAAATAAAATAAAATCTTCCCACTCTATTACTAATTACCTTCTGTGCATAGTAAAATCAAGAAATATTTAAATTTTTTAAAATGTAAACTAGTTTCTAAGCTCAAATGATCATAAATATGTTTTCTACCAAGGTGAATGTCCAGCAGGGCATTTAAAATTCAGATAAGTCTTAATTAACTGCATTGTGCCAGACGGTTACATGCATTATCATATCTGCCATTCCTAGCCTCTTTTTGCTAAGCACCAGTAATGCCTCCCTCACCCAACAAATTTAAAAATGTCCTAAGCAGTTGAATTACTCCCATGGGAATAAACACCTTCATCACTCCATAAGCTTCTAATAATCTTTTTCCTGGGCTGAGTGTTGATGTTATTACCGTATGTTTTATGTTGAAGTTCTCTGAAACAAATTGCAGTGAGGCACAATTCAGTTTTCCATTTGCTGCACAACTGTGCTATTTAAGCAGTACTCTCCTATGTGGAGCCCACATAATAAACTGTATTTTGAATTCACTTTTTCTTTGAAGCACTAGTATGCTTTAATTATTTTGACAATAAAATATGTCACTGATTTTGCACTGGTTGCCAGGAAACTCAGACTTGAATTCAAAGCTCACTACAGCAATTATATAGAGAATTTTATCTGTATTTTAAAACATAGCTCTGATATTATTTTCCAAACCAGCATGTTGTTTGTGATTTGAAATATTTGTTTTCCAATGTGTCAATATCATGTGTGTGTGTGTGTTCTGTAAACTCTCTCAATTTCTCTATTAAGGTTAATGATATGAAGTAGTGAGATAGAAAATATGATACATGCAACATATATCAAATACTTAGTGTCATAGGTTTTCCCTAAGTTGGAGTATTCTGCAGAGATTTTGGAATCTATAAAAAGTGCTGAGTAACAATACTTGGTATTAAAATTTCCTAAGTGGCCAAAAATGTATGTAACTTTTAATAATTAAATGTAACAGGACTGATATAAAATGTTTCACATTTGTTACATACATTGTATCATATCTGTGTCATACTTCATTTACTATTTGTCTTAATAATAAGGAAACATGACATACAGCTATTTAAAGTTATGGTTCCTTGAAATGGTAGAAGACTAAGATGAACAGAATATACATGAAATGGAAACATATAGAGAATGAATAACTTCCATCGGCTTATTCTGTCAATTTTCAGTAGGAGAATTTTATTAGGAATGAAAAAAATTAGGTGGTTAGAATATTTTGGCAATTCAATATTTGATATAAGTTCTTTCAAAACAAGAACTTTTTTAAAAAGCACATTTTTATCTGTAATTACATTGTGAGAAAATATTTATTTGATTCGATGTGATATAAACAATGTCAGTAGAGATAAAATGTGCATTTAAATGATTAAAATTTCCTATTATTTATGTAAAATGAATTGTACATTGTAATAATTATAAATCAATGTACTATGAAAATTGTGTCAATATATTTTATCAGAGCTAGCTTATTGTCTTAGAAACCCCTGAGGCAGGATATCGCTTGAACCAGGAGGCAGAGGTTGCAGTGAGCAATTGCACCACTGCACTCCAGCCTGGGTGACAGAAAGAGACTCCATCTCAAAAAAAAAATGTTATTCATGACACATGAATAAGATGTGTCAGTTCCATATAATGTACATGATAAGAATTTGATACTAAAATATAAGAATGATTAGTTATAAGAATAAAATTTAATTTCTCCTATAAATCTAGTGAATACATTTTTTAATCACAGAAATGGGAGTCTTTAGTTATATGATAAAAATCAAGTGTATGAATAATGATAAATAAAACTGGAATTGAAAACTACATATGAAATTCTTATTGTATTAACCTAGCTATAACACATGTTGGAAAGTTTCCAAAAATGTTCTTTTAGATTGCAGTCTTTACACTATTTTTCCTGGACTTCATCGCCTTCTATGGCATTGTAGAATTCTGGCTTTTCTGTACATAAGCAAAACACGGGCACACATGCCCATACACAGAGTCGGATTCAAAATGTCCATAGTTGGATAAAAACAGGAGATCCCTTAGCTCATTGTCATCAAGTTAGTTTAAGTAAATTACCTTATTCTTAACTTTACTGTCAATAGGAATATGTACAAAGTGAATGATATTTATTATTTTTATTTGATAGTAGCTCCCTAGGGTATAAAAAGATAATATAAGTGGATAAGGCGGATAAGGGCATATACTCTGGGGCCAGCTTGGATGTGTTCTACTCAAGTATCTCAATTTGCCAGCTAGGTGACCTTGGCACTCGAAAAGGAAATAAAGAAGCACCTACCTCATATGTTGATACAAAGATTTAATTGAAATTACATATTTAGAAAAATATCTGGCGTAAAGTGTGACATAAAATTACACACTATTAGTTTATTGTCTATTTAACTTAGTTTTGATATAATAAAAGGCAAAAGGGTGACGTCTTCTAAAGAAATGATATCTCCCCGTGTATTCTTATAATAAATAATTAGCATACAAAATAATTATGTTCTTTTTGATTACTGTTAAATAAAAATTTAAATGTCTTATTTTCTCCTCTCCTCTTCTTTCTTTCTTAATGCCTCCTTCCTTCCTTTTTTTCTTTTTTTCTTTCTTTCTTCTTTCTTTCTTTCTCTCTCTCTTCCCTCCCCTCCCCTCTATTCCACTCCCCTCCCCTTCACTCCTCTCCCCTTCTCGTTCCTTCCTTCCTCCCTCCCTCTCTCTCTTCCTTCCTTCCTTCCTTCCTTCCTTCTTTCCTTCCTTCCTTTCTTCCTTCTTCCTTCCTTTCTTCCTTCCTTCCTTCCTCCCTTCTTTCTCATGTCAGATTATTATTTAAACATAATAATATAGTCTATAATCACAGGTATTGTTTAGACTATGTCAAATATTATTGGCCATTGAAGATTAAGTTTCAAAATGTGGATTTGGGGAATGCAGAAACATTTAGTCTATAACACTCAAATCTACGATAAATCTTAAAAATTTGTCCGGGCGCGGTGGCTCACACCTATAATCCCAGCACTTTGGGAGGCTGAGGCGGGTGGATCACGAGGTCAAGAGATCGAGACCATCCTGGTCAACATAGTGAAACACACCTCTGCTAAAAATACAAAAATTAACTGGGCATGGTGGCGCGTACGTGTAGTCCCAGCTACTTGGGAGGCTGAGGCAGGAGACTCACTTGAACCCAGGAGGCGGAGGTTGCAGTGAGCCGAGATGGCGCCACTGCACTCCAGCCTGGGTAACAAGAGTGAAGCTCCGTCTCAAGAACAACAAAAAAATTGTGTTCGTTTTAAAAACAATTTAAACTTGTATTTAGACTATAAGATTTATATGTAGGTAGTTTTTTCCCCCCATTTATTTATTTTATTGCATTTTAGGTTTTGGGGTACATGTGAAGAACATGCAAAATTGTTGCATAGGAACACACATGGCAGTGTGATTTGCTGCCTTCCTCCCCATCACCTACATCTGGCATTTCTCCCCTTGCTATCTCTCCCCAGGTTCCCACCCCCCACCCTCCCTCCCCTATTTCCCCCCCAACTGACCCCAGTGTGTAGTGCTCCCCTCCCTGTGTCCATGTGTTCGCATTGTTCAACACCCGCCTATAAGTGAGAACATGCGGTGTTTGATCTTCTGCTCTTCTGTCAGTTTGCTGAGAATTATGGTTTCCAGGTTCATCCATGTCCCTACAAAGGACCCTAACTCATCGTTTTTGATGGCTGCATAATATTCCATGGTGTATATGTGCCACATTTTCCCTATCCAGTCTATCGTCGATGGGCATTTGGGTTGGTTCCAGGTCTTTGCTATTGTAAACAGTGCTGCAATGAACATTCGTGTGCACGTGTCCTTATAGTAGAACGATTTGTAATCCTTTGGATATATACCCAGTAATGGGATTGCTGGGTCAAATGGAATTTCTATTTCTATGTCCTTGAGGAATCGCCACACTGTCTTCCACAATGGTTGAACTAATTTACACTCCCACCAACAGTGCAAAAGTGTTCCTATTTCTCCACATCCTCTCCAGCATCTGTTGTCTCCAGATTTTTTAATGATCGCCATTCTAACTGGCGTGAGATGGTATCTCAATGTTGTTTTGATTTGCATTTCTCTGATGACCAGTGATGATGAGCATTTTTTCATATGTTTGTTGGCCTCACGTATGTCTTCTTTTGTAAAGTGTCTGTTCATATCCTTTGCCCACTTTTGAATGGTCTTGTTAGTTTTTTTCTTGTAAATCTGTTTTAGTTCTTTGTAAATTTTGGATATCAGCCCTTTGTCAGATGGGTAAACTGCAAAACTTTTTTCCCATTCTGTTGGTTGCCGATTCACTCTAATGACTGTTTCTTTTGCTGTGCAGAAGCTGTGGAGTTTGATTAGGTCCCATTTGTCTATTTTGGCTTTTGTTGTCAATGCTTTTGGTGTTTTGGTCATGAAGTCCTTGCCTACACCTACGTCCTGAATGGTTTTACCTAGATTTTCTTCTAGGGTTTTTATGGTGTTAGGTATGTAGGTAGTTTTTAACTGCTCATCATCTTAAAATTTTAATTTGTCACTGGGCACAGTGGCTCATGCCTGCAATCCCAGCACTTTGGGAGGCTGAAGCAGGTGGATCATGTAGTCAGGGGTTGTTCAAGACCAGCCTGGTCAACATAGTGAAACCCCGTCTCTACTAAAAACAGAAAAATTAGCTGGGCGTGGCAGCGTGTTTCCTGTAGTCCCAGCTGCTTGGGAGGCTGAGGCAGGAAAATCGCTTGAATTCAGGAGATGGAGGTTTCAGTGAGCTAAGATCATGAGACTGCACTCCAGCCTGGGCAACAGGGCAAGACTGTGTCTCAAATAAAAGAAATAAATAAATTTGTCAAAAGCTTTCATTAAATAAAAATTATTATCATCATTAGTTTTTATAAAAATGCTTTTATAAATTTATTCATTAGCATGTTTATTTTTTGATATGTACAAAACATCATATGAGGCCCCAGGAAGGTATTAGTGAAGCAAAGAGTTTATATTATCATAGAATTACATAGAACACATCTAAAATAATTTAATAATATGACATTTCATATGGTATAAGCATTGTGACTAAAATGTAAAAGGAAAGGTTAATGAGGAAGATCAAAGTATATATGGGTATAGATTTAAATTTTAAATAGGTGAACAGGAAAATCCTCATTAAAAGCTAGTATTTGAGCAAGTATTTATAATGATGTAGCTCTTTGAAGGACGAAGGACTCCAGGCAAAGGAGAGAGCAGTAAAAATGTGAGACAGAAGCCTGCATAATGTGTTTGATGAGCAGCAAGGCACCCAGTGTGGCTGTAGCAAAGAGAGAAACAGAGTAGCAGGAGATGAGGTCAGAGTCAAGGGAAGGGGGTGTATTATGCAGTAACTTTAAGACATTGAAGAAACTTCTGCTTTAATTCTGACAGGGAGTTCGTATTTTACTCTTAATGACATGTGAAGAGCAGTTATATGACTAGATAAACATTTCTAGAGAATTATCCACGTGTTGCATTGAGGAGATACTGAAGATGACAAGATTTCAAGCAAGGAGACCACATGAGAGGGTATTACTACACCAATAAATAATCCCAAGAAAGCTGCAGAAAAGGCAATTTTATATCTGTTAAAACTAATAATGATATAATAATGCTTTAATATATTGTGTCTTTCATTTTGCTGGTCAATTAATTTTTATTTTATTTTATGAAAGCTTTTGATGAGTTTAAATTTTAAAAACAAAACAAACAAAAAGAAACTGCCACTTCTCTATGTAATTTTAGATGAATTTCTTTTAAGTAAGGTGACTCCAGAATAATTCATACTTGTGTATGTTACTCAGCCTCTACTTTTTCTTATGTAGTACATTTCCAATTTATTATACAAAGCTTATGTTACCCTAATGCAAAGCCTAGAAAAACTTAGCACATATACAAAATTTTACAAACATATTTGATTAAAGTAGATGCAAAAATATTAACCAAATATTAGCAAATAGAATTAAGCAATATATAAAACTCATGTACAATAAAATCAACAGTGTTTATTTCAGACATGAAAGACTAGTTTAAGAAATAAAAATTGATGAGTATAATCCATCATATTGATAGACCAATGAAGAAAAACCATGTTTATTACTTTAATAATAAATCATGTTTATTGTTTTAATAAATCAATTTATATGTGTGTACATATGCATATATATGCATACATATGTACATACATGAGTGTGTGTGTGTGTGTGTGTGTGTGTGTGTGTGTGTGTAGTAATTGATCTATGCATGATGGAAACTGTGAATCTCATGATCTGCTGTCTGTCTTAGAGAACCAGGACAGCTGGTGATATAATTCAGTATAAATCCAAAGGCCTGAAAACAAGGCAGACAATGGTTGAATTCCAGTCTGAGTTTGAAGGCTCAAGAAACAACAGAACTGATGTCTGAAGGCAAGAGAAGATGGATGTCCCAGCTCAAATGCAGCAATTTCACCCTTCCTCCTCTTTTTGGTTCTATTCAGGCTCTCAAAAGATTGGATGATGTCCCCCCAACGTTGGTGAGGGAAAAGTTCTGTACTCAGCTTGTTAATTCCTATACTAATCTCTTCCAGAAACACCCTCAGACACACCCAGAAATAGTGTTTTATCAACTATGTTGGCACTAATTAGCACAGTTAAGTTGACACTTACAATAAATTATAAGCAAGATGGAAGTTCTAGCCAATGCAGTAAGAATAAAAAAAGGCAGATAACAGACATTTCCATTGGAAAGTAAGAAATAAAACTGCCCCTATTTGTAGATGATATGATTGTTTAAATAGAAAATTCCAGGCTGGGTGCAGTGGCTCACACCTGTAATACCAGCACTTTGGGAGGCTGAGGTAGGCAGATGACCTGAGGTCGAGAGTTCGAGACCAGCCTGACCTACATGGAGAAACCCCAGTCTCTACTAAAAATACAAAATATAAACCCACCCAATACAGGAATACCCAGATATATAAGACTTATAAAGAGACTTAGACTCCCACACAATAATAGTGGGAGACTTCAACATTAATATTAGATCAATGAGACAGAGAGTTAACATCGATATCCAGGACTTGAACTCAGATCCAGAACAAGTAGATTTAATTAACATTTATAGAACTGTCCATTTTAAATACACAAAATATACACTCTTATCAGTACCACATCATACCTATTTACAGGTTTAAATGAAATATTGGTTGGCTGCTTGTTTGTTATTTTCTTCCCTCATTCTTTGTTTCATGTCTCTATTATTAAACACAATTACAGGCATACGCATTTTTAGACCGCATTCTAGCCCGGGCAATAAGCAACACCCTTGTTCTCTCTCCCTCTTCCTTTTCCTCTTTCTTCCTCTTCTTCATTCTTTTTTCTTTCTTTTTTTCTTTTATTCTTTCTCTTTCTTTCCCTCTTTCTTCTAAAAAAAAAGAAGGAAGGAAAGAAAAAAAGGAGAAAAAGAAAGAAAGAAAGGAAAAAAAGAAAGAAAG
>NW_016107461.1:3335256-3338391 GCF_001604975.1 Cebus imitator | reverse complement strand
GAAAGAAAGAGAGAAAGAAAGAGAGAAAGAAAGAAAGGGGAGGAAAAATGAAAAATAGAGTAGGAAAGATGTTGGATGCAGGGGTGGAAGGGAGCAGGTTGCAGTATTGCAAAGGATGGCCAGCCTAAGCCCCTTTGAGACCTCTGGGTTTGAGCAGATACTTGAAAGAAATGGGGTATCTGGGGCAAAAGTGGGCTGGGCATGGTGGCTCATGCCTGTACATGTAATCCCAGCACTTTGGGAGGCTGAAGTGGATGAGTCACTTGATTCCAGGAGTTTGAGACCAGCCTGGCCAACATAGTGAAAACCGTCTCTACAAAAAAATACAAAAATTAGCTAGGTGTGGTGGTGTGCACCTGGCTCCTAGCTACTCAGGAGGCTGAGGCAGAAGAATCGCCAGAACCCAGGAGGCAAAGGTTGCAGTGAGGCGAGATGACACCGCTGCACTCCAGCCTGGGTGAAAAAGTGAGACTCTTTAAAAAAAAGAAAAAAGGCTGGGCATGTTGGTTCACACCTGTAATCCTAGCACTTTGAGATGCTGAGGTGAGAGGATCACCTGAGGTCAGGAGTTTGAGACCAGCCTGACCAACAGGCCAATATAGTGAAAAAAAAAGAAAAGAAAAAGACATAACATGAAAATTCCACTGTATTTTCAAAGAAAGCCTTCTAGACCTAATACGTAAGTTGAGGAAGGTCACGAGACAGAAGATAAGCTTACAACTTTTATTTCTCTGTATTAACAATGTACATATGGATGTGAAAGTTAAACACAGAAAAATATCATTTACATTCATTCCAAAAAAAAAAAAAACTTAGGTACAAATCTGATGAAATACATATAGGCTCTGTATGCTGAAAACTTAAATGCAGAGAATTACCATGTATTGGGTTGGAAGATTCAACATTATAAAGATGCCGTTTGCCTACAAACTGATAAACAGATGCAGCATAATTCCTATCAAACTCCCAATAATATTGTTTTTAGATATATACAAGAATATTCTAAAATTTATTTGGGAAGGGAAAGGAACCAAAATTGTTAAAACAGTTTTGAAAAAGAAAGAAAATAGGAGGAAGCAGTCTAACCAATTCAAGACATTATATAGCTACAATAACCAATACTTGGTGGTACTGGCAGTGCATCAATGGAACACAACAGATAACCCAGAGATAGACACATCAATATGACTTCCTGAGTTTTGAAAAATCTGTAAAAGTAATTCAACTGAGGAAAAATTAACTGTTAAATATCATCAGGCAATTTGAAATCCTCAGGCAAAACACTCAAGCAAAAACAAACAGACTTATGACTCACACCTTATACAAACATTAACTCAAAATATATCACAGATTGAAATGTAAAACATAAAACTGACTTTTTCAGAAAAAACACACTCATAACAAAATATTTGGGACCTTAGGCTAGGCAAATATTTCTTAGAATTTACACCAAAAATACAATTCATAAAAGGAAAAATTGATACATTATGCTTAATCAAAATTAATTTTTGCAAATGTATAAAAGACATTAAAAGTATGAAAATCAGCTTCAGATTGGGAGATAATATTTACAAGTTATATATCTTTTAAAATCTATTTAGAATATATGAAGAAATATCAAAACTCAAACACATTAAGACAAAAATCCAATTGGAAAATGGTACAAGAACATGAAGATTAGTTTCACGGAAGAGAAAAGACAGATGAAAAATGAGCACATGAAAAGGTTTTCAACATTATTAGCTGTTAGAAAATTGAAAATTAAAACCATAATGAGATATCACTACGTATCTAAAAGAATGGCTACATTTAAAGGTAGTGACAACTGTAAATTCTGCTGGGGAAAGAGAGAAAACATATTACTCATACATTGCTGGTATGAATGTAGAATATTACAGTTACTTTAGAAAATCACTTGGCTGTTTACTAAAAAAATAAGAACATCATATGACCAGTTTCTACATTCCTACACATTTACCCCAATGAAATAAGAATTACTCACACAAAAATCTGCACATGTTTATAGCAACTTTATTCATAATAACCCAAACTGTAAACAGCTGTTTTCAATAGATGAATGAAAATATCTGCTTAAATAAGAAATAAAATTGAATTTTAATGAAATCTAGAAAAAACTTGAGTAAAACTATCCAAGATAGTTTTTTAAAAGAAGAGCATTGAGGAGAAATTGCATCAACAGATATTAAAATTTGTAACTATTTAAGCAAAGGATTCGTAATCATCACAAATATTTAAGGGTATTACAATAAAACAGAAAAAATGTTTAGAAAATAAATGCCGTTTTGTGCAATATTTGTGTGTATTATATTACATATTATAACATGATATCCACAGTCATATAACATATTGTAGGGGCTTAATAATAGCCAAAAAAGCAAAGTAAAGGAGCCAGATTATCCAACCTCACTCAAATTCATAGTCATGCAAGTCATAATATGAATGAGTATTTATCTTATTATTTGGTGGATATTTATAATACAGTTAGACTTGGTGATTGATATAGTTTGACCCTGAGTCACCACCCAAATCTCACCTTGCACTGTAATCCTCATGTCGAGGGGAGAACCAGGTAGAGGTAATTAAATCATGGGCAGCTTCCTCCATGCTGTTCTCGTGATAATGAGTGAGTCTCATGAGATCTGATGATTTTATGGGTCTCGCATTTTTTCTGCTTGCACTCATCCTGTCTCTCCTGCCACCCTGTTGCAGAGGTGCCTTCTGCCATGATTGCAAGTTTACTGAGGCCTTCCCAGACATGAGGAACTGTGAGTCAATTAAACCTTTTTCCTTTATAAATTACCCAGTCTTGGGTATGTCTTTATCAGCAGCATGAGAACAGACTAATACAGTGATAATGAACATGTAAATTAATAATAGCTCATACTGATATTGGAAATTTTATTTTATTTAAAAATTGACACCCAGTGCCAATTATTTCAAAATTACATTTCTAGGAATCTAAAGCAATTGTTGAAAATGTATTGAAATCATTTTTCTTTCTTTTTTTCCCCCCCTTTATTTTATTGCATTTTAGGTTTTCGGGTACATGTGAAGAACATGCAAAATTGTTGCATAGGTACACACATGGCAGTGTGATTTGCTGCCTTCCTCCCC
>NW_016107461.1:3322473-3330866 GCF_001604975.1 Cebus imitator | reverse complement strand
GGGATTACAATTATATTTTTAAGTAAAACAATGTTAGCATAGTAAATAAAAATAAGTCATTTCATATAAAAAAGTTATCAATATTTTCTAGTCTACCTACAGAAAACAGTGTATATTATACATATGTATATATATAAAATATGTAAGTAAATAGATAAAAACTAGAAGGCATTTCACAAACATAGTAATAGGGTTTATCCCTGTATTGCAGCATAATGATTTTTTCCATATTTAGGGCTAAAAATGTTAAAGTAAAATTAAAGGAAACCAAAAATGAAGATGCATTCTGATCATCATTGTGTGTAAGAACTGAATTAGATAAAGGGATTTATTGATCAAAAGAAATGGACCGCTTGAGATCCTGCTGACCTGGACAATTCCTTCAATAATCTGGTCTAGCAGACTCTATTTCTCTGCATTTACTCTAGTCCATCCCAATTAGTTCATTCTAAAGAGGTTAAATTACAGACATCCTGACCAAGATGCCAAAAAGCATTTGATGATGGGTTAAATCTGCCAAGCCATCATTGCTATTCATTGGTAAAATTAGATGTCCATATGAGTGTGCATATAGAGGAAATTTCAGCATGTATTGTAACTGTGTGTGGCAATCTGTTGCCATGTAACGCTCACTTCTCTGATATTTACTGTCAGACTTCATTCACAGATATTTCACAGACAGATGGTTCCTTTCACTGGCTCAGGAGCCACTTCAAAGTGTTCTGATTCCAGACCAAATCATATATCGTACTTCCTTTAGGAAGATTTTATTCCCAGCTGCAAACTTTAAAATAAAATCAAGAGTAATCAGAAGGCTACACAACCCTTTCAGCTTAACTGCCTTCACAAGGGCAGACCCCAAGGGCTTCTTCACCATGGCAACGTATTAGAAATTAAATCATATTTAATACTTCTTCAAAGACAAAATTAACATCATGGGAGACTCTTATTAAGACAACTGGCAGGAAATGTAACAAGAAATTCCACAGAGATTTGTGCTTGTCATTCATATTACTTCCAAACTAAAACTGAAGGCATTGAATATACTATTTTCCTCTTAATTTGTATTCATACAGGCTACTCAGCACTAAATTCTTTCAGCATTATAACTTATTTTTCTGCTTGATCAGAATCTGAGAGTTACAAAATACATTAACTTTTTTACAGTATGAGTTTAAGATTTGAAATAATTTTCTAGACAAAATTTTCACTATTACATTAAGTAGTTGCAGTTTGCGGGAACATTAACGTTTTAAAACAATCAAATTTAAATATAAGATTTTAATATAAATTATAATAACAATAAACACAATGCAATAATTTTGAGTTTTCAATTCTTACAGCATCTCTATCTTTCCTCTTTTAGCGTTCCTTTATCATTCAGACTTGCTTGTAGCTATTACACAGTTTAGGATCTGACTTACATCTGGACCTGGGAAAGGTGACTTTCAAAGTGTCTATTTTTTGCACGCAGTAGGCAATTCTCATGAATTTTAGATCTCAGAGGGCTCAGAAATGCTATATTCATTTTTAGTGAATACAATAGAAACATAAATAATACTAATTTCAATAATTATAAGAGCAGAGTTAAGAGTAAAAAATAATCATTCAAATCGTGGCTTCTTGGAAAAATATTATTGAAATAGACCATTCTATTTGTGTTTAATCTTACAACAATAAATAAAATATTGACCTAAACTCTTTCTTCACTAAAGAAGTAAACAATTTAGGGATATTTTAAATTTTTGCTTTTCTAAGTGGACAATGAAATAAAACCAATGGAAGGAGCAACTTTTTTAAAGCTTCATTTTATTTTTAATTTACAAATAATTGTGTACATTTATGTGTTATAATGTGATGTTTCAATACATGTGTATTTTGTAAAATAACCAAATCAGGCTAATTAAAATATTTATTGTATCAAATGCCTATATTTTTTTTTGTAGTGAGAAGATTTAAAATCTATTCATTTTGCTATTTTGAAATAGGTAATACATTATCATTTACTATAGTCACTATGCTATGTAATAGATTACTAGAACCTTTTTCTCCTGTCTAACTGTAAGATTGTATACTTTGATCAACACATTCTCTTTTCCCATCTATCTCCCAGCTCCTAGCTTCTGGTAAACACCATTTTACTCTCTGTTTCTACAAGTTCCACTCTTTCATATTTCATATATAAGTGAGATCATATGGTACTTTCTCTGTGCCTGGCATACTTCATTCAGCATAACGTTCTCTAGGTCCATCCATGTTGATGCAAATGACAGAATTTTCTGTTTTTTAAAGGATGAATAGTATTCTATTTTGTATATATAGCACATTTTTTAATGCATTCATGAATTGATGCACACTTAACGTTGTTTCCACATCTTGGCTACTATGATTAGTACTGCGTTAAACATAGTAGTGCACGCAAGTACTCAACATACTTATTTCAATTGCTTTAGCTATATACCCAGAAGTGGAAATGATGGATCATATGGTAATTCTATTTTTAGATTTTTAAGGACCCTTCATACTGTTTTCCAAAATGGCTCTATTAATTTTACATTTCCACCAACAGTGTACAAGGGTTCTTTTCCTCTGTGTCCTTGCCAATACTTGTTATCACTCATCTCTTTGATAATAGACAGTCTAATAGGTGCAATATAGTATCTCATTGTGGTTTTTATTTGCATTTCTCTGGTGATTAGAGATATTGAGCATTTTTTCATATCGCTGTTGGCTCTTTGTCCATCTTTTGAGAATTGTATATTTTATGATAGGTTATTTGTTTTCTTGTTATTGAGTAGTTTGAATTCCTTCTATATATTAGATATTAGCTATTTATCCATGTTAGCCTTTGTCTATTCTATTTTGTCTGTTTGGTATATCATTTCTTCATTCACCATCAATATTTGAGTCAAGTAACTTTCTACCCATTGTTAATGCCTATGGATGCCTTCAATCGTGTTAATGACTTTCATTTCATCAACTCTGAAAATCAAATTGTTTCATTTTTTAACCACATTCTCCTCTCCTTTTACTAACCCATTTTTACATTCCCAGTATCTACAATTAAGCATCTTGAGACTCAAATATTTAGCATTCTCATTATGTATTAGCTCAAACTTTACCTTTTTTGCTCTCTAACCCATATTTGCTAGGATCTTATACCAGAGTTTCTAAGCTCCACAGATGAAATTCATACAAACACAGAAATTATTTTGTTTCTCACTCCTGTATAATAGTAGACCTGACTCATCAGGCATTTCTCATTCCAATATAGTGCTATGCCATATTCTCCTCCTACTCTTAACAATTCTTAATTTTTAGTAAATAGAAATCACTGTCTATTTCTCTCAAAATCGTATGCCATCAAGTAAGAACTCCCTCAAACTCCTCTCCTGTCCTTGTTCCCCACTAGGTGCTTCTTCTTTTCCATAACAAGTATCTAAGGAGCATTCCTGAAATGACACTTTGGATTCCTTGCTTTCTCCCCCAATTCTTGCATCTTTTGATAAAATCATAATTACTTGAGATGGAAACAAGAGTTTACATGGCATCAAATCCTATAAATATCACAATATGTATAAAAATAATAAAATAATTTTATTAACTGCCCGGTGGAACTTGGTGATACTTTAAAAAAAAAAAGGGTTTCAGTCTCTTTAGTTGCTTCTTCATAATCTGATAATACAAGTTTCCCTAATAAGAATAGAAAAAGAATTAAGAAGTTCTTTCAAGTTATTATTGCTGATATTTTGAAAATTTCCCTACTTCATTCATAATTTGATATTGGTAGTGACATACAAAGTTTTATGATTCATATCAGATTTGGAAAACATTTAAGTTTCTTTTAAATGTAACTTGATAGATTTCATGACATATGTGATAGAACCTCTGATCCTGTCTTTCTTGTTAAGGAGATGGGTGAGTTGGCACAGTGAAGGTGAGGAACATTCTTTGCAGTCATTGCTGTTTCATGCTGGCTTTCAAGAATATAACTGTACACTGAAATGACTGTGAACCACAAAAATACATCCCACTAAACCAAAACTAAATGTATTTCCAACTCAACTTCCTTTTACCAGATCTCCAAAAATGTCTGTGGCCACTGCAATGCTACCTTAGATGAAAGGATGTATGTCTGAGGGAGGTCTAAGTGGAAAAAGACAGTGGTCTTTACAAGTGTGGTTAAAATACCTTACTTCTGCACATTCTGAAAAAACGTATGACCATACAAAAACATTTCTAGAGTCCCCTCTCAGGCCTTAAAATCCAGGCTCAAGCAAGTGAAAATTCTGTGGCTTAATGAGAAATATCCTTATGAAAATCTATATTATATTTTTACACATCTTTTCACACTTTCTTCAGTTATTTTCATTGCCTTCTCTTGCTCTGATCCTTGATCTTCTTGTCTGTTTCTCCACTACTCTCTGGACAAGGAAGATGTATAATTCTTTACATGTCTTCAGTGTCTATCAAAATATCTAGCACAGAGACACTCATCGAAACATAAAAAAAAAAAGGCTTATAATTTTGACAATTATAAAAAGAGGTATAAAAATATAAAAACTTAGAAAAATAAAATATTTTCATAAATAATCAAACACACTGAAAGTATTATTGGGGACCCCTTGTGGAAAATCAAGTGAGAAATTATGGTAGTTTGGACAAGGCCAATGGTAGTAAAGAGGGGTACAGAGGGTATTTCAAGATGTATCTTTTCTAAGTAGAATCAGTAGAACTGTCTGACGAATTTGAGCTAGTAAAGGGAGAGAGAGGTATAGGAAAGCACTGAGTGTTTAATTTGTGGTTCCATATTTTTAGCTTGACCAACTATACAGAGTGGAACTAAAATGAGAAAGACTGAGTAAACACCACGTTCTGTGTAAAAAATTGAGGCTTTACTTTTTGGCATATTTTCGTGTGCTTGAGACATATTGAAGATTAGACGTTAAATAGGTAATTCAAAGTGACTGACAGCAGAAAAGACCAAGGAGCCTCAGAATATACCAGAGTAAAAACAATGGCTTTGCCAAGAAGGCTTTCAATAATCCAATGTGGTCATGAGTGTTAGAGGTAAGTATAAGCAAGTGGCCAGAAGTGAAGAATGAGAAGTGGGTGAAACAGTGATAGAATGGAGAGAGGAGGCTAAAATACAGGGAGCTACTTGGCTTAGTACTATTCAATAGTAATAGTAGTCTGAGTTAGTGGGAAGCATGAACGTGCTTTGGACAAATTCACAGGCAAAAACCCATTGTCTAAAAAAATCAGTTTAATGACTCTATGCAATGTAAAAAGCCACTCTGGACAAACCACGGAATGTCACTCAATAGGAAGAAGGGGAAAGTATTTTCGTAAGGTTTGGATTTCCTCAGTTTCTTCAGTTTCCAACTGAAGAGTCTGAGGAATTAACTAAGAGTACCATAGATTCGCTGTTTCTGTGATGAGTTTAGGAGAAGAGGAATTAAGTAGGGTTTGGTTGCTGCCATGAAAAGAGAGTAGTTTAGCAACTTGCGAGTATCCCCGGTAAGAGATAGGTGTGGGAAAGTGGGTTTGGAACATAACTGTTAAGAAAACAGTAGTTACTAAAATGAGTAGTCACATCGTTGTATAGCTGCTGCATGACTTTGGGAGAAACTATGTCTCCTGTTAACTTTGAAGCTTGGCTTTATATGTCTGTTCTCATAGCCTGGTTAACAGTGAGGCTACTTTTTTTTTTTTTCAGTATAAACTGATTTTCAGTTTTAGTCCCAGCTAAGCTTTACCTCTTTAAAAAAAGTTGAAATGACAAGCTAGTAAACGTGAGTGCTTGGGGATAAATCAGGCAAAGCTGGCCCAGTGGTAAACAGGGGGATTAGTGACAAGGCCTACCTGCAGGCAAATGTTTGACAGGTATCTTCATCTCCTTAACAAGATTTGTAATGATGATACTACCACTTGGTCCTGTGTATTCTTTGAATGCCAAGTTTTCCTTTCAGACATCTATCCCAGGAAGATATACGCAGATGTATACAGGCTTTATACAAAGATGTTCATCACCACATTGTTTGTTACTCAGATGTCAGTTATGTTTCCTCTGTATTTTGAGGTTACAAAAATGATTACCTCATTTCCGCTTTGTTTGGGCCCATATATTCCAATATCATTATTTTGCATGGGTCAATTTTTTTATTCTTCGAAATTTTTGACTAATTCCCTGTTGGATTTGAGTTTCTTCTTCCAATAGAATTTCAATTTCAAATGCATGTAATTGTCCTAAGTCTTTTCTCTTTACTCCGTAACAAACCAGATCTCATTTTCCTTGATTTTTATCTCTTCTAAAATACATTTATAAGGCCGGGTGCAGTGGCTCACCCTTGTAATCCCAGCACTTTGGGAAGCCAAGATGGGCAGATCACCTGAAGTCGGGAGTTTGAGACCAGCCTGGCCAACATGTCGAAACCCCGTCTCTACTAAAAATACAAAAATTAGCCAGGTGTGGTGGCAGTGGCCTGTAGTCCCAGCTACTTGGGAGGCTGAGGCAAGAGAATTGCCTGAACCTCGGAGGCGGATGTTGCAGTGAGTCAGGATCATGCCATTGCACTCCAGCTTGGGCGACAAGAGTGAAAACTCCATCTCAAAAATAAAATAAAATAAAACACATGTATGTGTGAGGAGTAATCTTCCTTGGGGTTTTGAGAAGCTCAGTTCATTCACCTTGTTCAAATTATTTGAAACAGACTTTCTTTTTCTTAAAACCTTTTTGCTTCTTAATATTAATTTTTCTTAGGTCCCTTATTCCGTAGGCTCCTAGATTCTTTTATTTGTCTCTAGACTAGAGTTCTAGGTTGTAATCTAAGTCGTAAGCTTCCTCAAAGCGTTCGCAGATAAAAATTCTGGAATCTGGTTAAACTTTACAGGAAAAAATTTTATGTATATAGGCACTAACCTCAAAACTATTAGTAGTACTTATGACTCTGTCACCAATAGATATTTCTTTTATTCCTTCTTATTATCTTAAAAATGCCAGGTGTGGTGGCTCACGCCTGTAATCCAAGCACTTTGGAGGCCAAGGCGGGCGGGTCACCTGAGGTCGGGAGTTCAAGACCAGCCTGACCAACATGGTGAAATCCCGTCTTAAAAAATAATAATAATAAAGAAAAAAAAAGAACCATAGGGTTGAATGAGGTTGAATCTAGGGACTGAGGAAGGAGATAATGGAATCTAGTGATGCCTTTGGTACCTGATGGATAATGGAACCAAATGGGGATAACAGGTGGAGATGCTACTCTCAGGGGAAGATAGTGAGTTGATATGTGAACACATAATTGTGATGTGTCCATGGAACATATCACAAAGGTGTTTACAAAGGTGGAGTCACTTTGTAAACAATTGAAACTATGGGCCAGGCATGGTGGCTTACTCCTGTAATCCCACCACTTTGGGAGATGAGGTGGAAGGATCACTTGAGGCCTGGAGTTTGAGACTAACCTGGGCAATATAGTGAGACCTTGTCTCTAAAAAAAGTTTTTTAAATTTAACCAGGTGCGGTGACTCATGCCTGTAATCCTAGCACTTTGAGAGGCTGAGGTGGGTGCATCAGGAGGTCAGGAGATCGAGGCCATCCTGGCTAACATGGTGAAACCCCGTCTCTACTAAAAATTAGCTGGGCATGGTGGCATGAGCCTGTAGTCCCAGCTGCTCAGGAGGCTGAGGCAGGAGAATCACTTGAACCCAGGAGGAGGAGGTTGCAGTGAGGCAAGATTGTGCCACTGCACTCCAGCCTGGGAGAGAATGAGACTCCATCTCAAAAAAATAAAAAAAAAAAATTAGTCCCAATGTGGTGATGTGTGTTGGTAGTCCCAACTACCCATGAGGCTAAGGCAGGAGGATCCTTTGAGCCCAGGAATTCCAGGCTGCAGTGAGCCACAATCATGCCATTGCCCAGCCTGGGTGACAGTGCCCGAACCAGTCTCAATAAATAAATAAATAAACAAATACATAAATAAGTAAGAATAAACTGTGACCCTAAGATTCATAGCAGGGTCAGGGCAGAATTCTGTTGGGAGTTCAGTAATTGAAGCCATGGCTAATGAATTCACCCACAAAAACGTCTTTTGAGTGGAATCGAAAAAACGTTAGGGATGAAAATCCTATGAAATTTGTACCTTTAAGGAGTTGGCAGAAGGGAAAGAGACTTGAGACTTGGCCAGAGGAGAACAAGGAGAGAGATTGGTGTCTTGAGAGTATACGAAACGAAAATAAACTTGGGACCCCAGTTCACTCTGCCAAAATCAAAAAATTAAGCTGAAAGCTAAGTCATACAAGAAACTGCCTTGCTTTTGTTCCTAAGCATATAGCTACAGATAAAAGGTTAACTATCTCCACAGGTAGCTACTCTATATTCACTTTATCATATG
>NW_016107461.1:3318807-3322463 GCF_001604975.1 Cebus imitator | reverse complement strand
AAAGAAAGAAAATGCTGTAGAAATCTTGAAATGCTATCTACCTTGTCACTCCTTTGAAATCATGGTTTTAATTAGAGCCACCACTGTATTTGTTTATTAAAAGTGTAAATTTGAAAGTCCTTCTATTTTGATGTAATCAGGTTTTCTTATAATTCTATGTATTTTATTTTATTCATTTCAAAGCTATTTTCTGTAAAGAGGTCCATGTGTGATAGCCCACGTGATTCTTCTCTTCAGGGATTGAGCAGACTATATCCTTCTAAGTAAACTATATCCTTATAAATTTGGGATTTCCTCCAAAGAGAGTTAACCTTCCCAATGTCAATCATTATAGGAATACATTTATCATGGGACAGCAAATATGAATTGTAGAGATAGAATAATGTCTTCCTCTCAGTGCTTGCTGTGAAGAGCTATGTAGATTATGAAAAATGTGGATATCAGAACATTTCTGGTAATGAGAAGTGATGTTATCCTTCCTAGTGGAGACAAGCAGTGACTCAGTTCAAGATGCAGCCACATAAGAGACCTTAATCAGACCTTAGTAGGCAGTCTCTGGGAGGTGCCCTATCCATCAGATGATAGAGGTCACATGTTGTGCTATATTTTTCTCAAGCAATATGCATTTCGTAAGTGAAGCCCCAAGTCTCCTCTCAAAGTTAGGTAAAGAGATGAAAATATTTTGTAGTTTTTCTGATATACCATGTGGTACAAATACATTCAAAATCTAAAATTCAGCAAATAGTCTAGAATAATCAGATATTAACTATTAAAGTATAGCATGACCTCTGAAATATTGTCAAACATAAATAAACACATAATTAATTCTGGCAGGAGTAGAGCATTTCGCTCCAGAGAGAGTAGACAAGCTATCTACCCCAATCTCAAAAGATGTATTCACATTTGTAAAATCCTTTCAGACATATTTACTTACCAAGTGTTACTCTTTGGGAAATTATTTAACCTCTCCAGTCCTCAGTTTACCTATATGTAAAATTTGGATAAGACTACTTAATGCATAGAGTTTTTGTGATTATAGATGAGTTAATATAAGAAAATAACACAGAACTGTGATTGGAATATATATGGTAAACGCTCAGCATTTTAGTTGCTTTTTTTTTTATTTGAGATGTTGGAGTCTCACTCTGTTGTCAGAGTGGAGTACAGAGGTGTGATCTCGGCTCACTGCAACCTCCGCCTTCCGAGTTTCAGCGATTCTCCTGCCTCAGCTTCCTAAGGAGCTGGGGCTACAGGCGCGCGCCACCAAGCCTAGCTAATTTTTGTATTTTTAGGAGAGACGTGGTTTCACCTTGTTGGTCAGGGTGGTCTCAATCTCTTGACCTCGTGATCCGTCTGCCTCGGTCTCTCAAAGTGCTGGAATTACAGCCGTGGGCCACCGTGCCCGAGCCCCTAGCTGCTCTTTTAATTGTTGTTGTCATTGTTGTTACTGAGCCTTGTAAGAGTCTGCAGGGCATACGAAAGTTTCCCATGTTCTGGCTTCTTTTTCCTGGTACATTGTAGATCTTAGAAGACACAGAGAGCACTGGCTTCTTGGCTTCTACTTTGAAATGTAATGTAATTATGCATTCCATACTAGATTTAGCTACATAATGAAATACAAATTAAAACAAAACTACCCCATGTTTCTTGTTAAACACTATGGAAATCCTGATGCATAATGCAATAGGATACATAGGATAGACATAAAACATTTCAGTTCATTTCCAGTCTATTGCTTGCAGTCACAAATTCTTAAATACATACTCAAGTTCTCATTTTCTTTACTAGTGCCTTGACTACCTAAACTGAAAGACTTGTTCTGGATCAGGTCTAGATAGTGATCTGAATCAAAAACATGTAAGGCTGTCACTGATAATTAAAACTTTCTAAGGAAATTCCTCGCTCCTTTCACTAATTAAAGTTGAAAAAAAACACCCTATTAAGGACTTTGTTGACTTTCCACATTGTTTAGAGGCTGTGGACCTGAAAAGCAAAAGCAAATTTAAATGCTCAGCTTACCAGGACTTTAAACGCTTTCTTATGTGATCCAGAAGAGATACAGCATTTTACATGTTTTCTATTTCAACATGAGATCAAATTCTGTAATGCCCTCTTTTATTATTAATAACAGATTCCATTTATTAAATTTCTAAAATGCACCAGGTATAGAATGAAGTGCTTTACATAGATTTAATTTAAATATTATAAAACTAAAAAATACAATAAAAATTTAGTTTGTAAAGTTAATATTTAGTTTTAAATTACAAAAACTAAAAAATTAAAGAGTCTAAAATTGATGACACGTTGACCACAACATACAGCTTATAGGTGTCAGCATCGGATTCAGAATAACCATATTCTGACTATAAAACTGTGTAGTCTACCCATCTGATTACTGCAATTCTGTATATAAACATGCCAAAAAACACTTATAGAGCAGCCAGCACTCATTTATGTGACAAACGTACAGAAAATAATAAGAAATCATCTTTCTCATGTAAAAACTAAAATCCACATTTTGATCTAGAAAATTATATAGATTCAAGTATAGCCTCACAGGCCATAAAACCAAATGCATTGAAGAAGGCATTTGGCTATTTGCAGGGAGACTAATCAAATGATAGCAAGTATCTAATTTGTTGAATTGAAGTGTATCTATTAAAAACATAATATTCCTTTACACACATATTTAAAGACTATTTGGGGACTTATAATACTTGTGTTTCTAGTGTTTCCCTTGCTTACTTCATAATGTTATTTCTGATCGACATTATTTTTATGCCACTACTTTTTCCATGAAAGTTTATCTTTTTTCTTCCTCCATTTTTTCTATTTCCTCTGAAGAAATGGAACTCTGTTCTTTGCATCTACTGCCATGTCCTGAAATTATAATTCTTAGTTCTTTCAACCTGCCACTTTCAATAATGACACGAGAGAAAAAAACTACTAGGCATGCCAGTTGGCTCTATTTTGTATCGTAAGGAAAAAACTACATCTGCTTTTTGGATTAAATTGTGCTTATAAAACCATGCCTATTTAGTTGACGGGAGAAAAAAAGTATAATTTACATGTTTTAGTAGACTTCAGAGCTTTAATTCACCCTAAGTTTACCCTTGGAAAAAAAAAAAACAGAATTTTAATCTGATGGTTGTTAGCCAGCTGTTTTCTTTTAGACTGGCAGCATGATGTTTGCCAGAGTTATGACCACGTATGCCAATCCCTATTAGAGACTAAATACTGTTTGCCCCGCACACTTGTTTATCTGAGGTAAAATTAGTTTCAGTAAACAGTCATCAAAACTGTGAGTTAATTCAGAAAGTACTTTTAAGTCACTTGTGCATTGCTCAGTGCTGGTGTTGTAACAAATATGAAGAAATTGACTATGTGGCCTCTGCTAAGTGGAAGCGAAAGGGGATTGCAAAACCTGTAAAACTTTGTAGAGTCATTATTAAATAAGGTTGAGGGATCTCTGATTCAAAAGACATGCAGATTATTAACACAAAATGAGTTAAGTGGTGGGAGAAAATGTGTATGGCTGAAGTGTTCAGATAAGTCTTCACTGAGGAGGTGCAAAATGGGAATAAAGTATGAGGTACAAAGGAAACCACTCCCTGAAGAAAAGCATTTTTTTTTTTTTTTTTTTTTTTTTTTTTTTT
>NW_016107461.1:3281585-3318647 GCF_001604975.1 Cebus imitator | reverse complement strand
TTTCACCATGTTGACCAGGATGGTCTTGATCTCTTGACCTCGTGATCCACCCGCCTCGGCCTCCCAAAGTGCTGGGATTACAGGCTTGAGCCACCGCGCCCGGCCAAGAAAAGCATTTTTAAAAAAATTAGAATAGAATTCACTGCTGTGAAACTCTGGAGTATATAAGAGTAAGAAAGGGATTTTGTCACTTCTAACATTTTGAATTAATAAAGGCTTATTTAATTATTTAACAAGTATTTAAAATTTTACAGAATTTGCTTCTGGAGTAGAAAACAATGGATGAGTTGCTACCTCAATATAGAATTTTAATAATAGCTTATGTTTGCATGGTTAATATTTAAAGTAGTGTCTCATAAAAATTTTATTGAGAATGCTACTGTCTCCGGGTTCTGAAGGTAGAAAGCCTAATGATCTCTATATCTTCATTTTCTTTTTAAATTTTGAGTTTCAGAAACAAATTAGAAATAAAGGAGCAGCAGTGTGTACTAAAAGACCCTTATCTCTAAGTCAGTAAGTCTCTTCCATAAGTAGATTTAAAAAGGTATTTCAAGGGTCCAATAAATTTTCAGTGCCTAAAACCAGCACTTAGGAAACATATTTGGACATGTCTTCCAAATACTTTTTTATGCCACTTTCATTTGACTTTTCATTATATCAAAAAAGACAGCAAATCCAGGAGGATAAAAATGAGAAAAAAGCATTAGCGTTAATGACCTTAAGAATGCCATGTCAAAATTAAACAATTGATAATTAAGGTCGTTAAAGAATTTGAAATCTTATAAATAAAACTCCAGTATCTGGAGACTAAGTGTCCTTGACACTTAAAGAGACTAATGTTGCATATTTGTAAAAATGCAAACTTTGGTTAAATCAGCTTAGTTTTTTGTTGTTGTTGGTATTTTTTTCTTATAAGATAAAGGAATATATTGATTTTTTTTAGAAGTCAGTTAAAATTTTTTGAGTTTGTCAAATTAAATGAATTAGGTAGTTACTTAGGTGTTATGTACTCAGTCTCAATGTGGAAAATAATACAATATTTTCCATACTAAAAATAAATAATGTTAGATGGATATCTGTCATCAAAACATTTTCCAGCTCTAATATTACTGAAAATAAAGTTATCTCCTTTTTATATTAACATTTGATAGCATCTTACATGGGATAATTTTATGAAATTATTTTGCTAAAAATAGATAAAAATTGAAAGATTTATCATGAAAAAGTGCCAACAAATAGCAAGTTAGGAATTTTTATCAACAGATGGCTCTTAAAAATCCAAATTTTCTCCCATCTGTAAATGCTATGATGCAATTAAAAAAAACACCTAGGATCTCTAGCTTATTAATTCAATTATTATTTCTTTAGACACACTTACAGATGGGAAGTTTTCTGCTTTAGTAATTTGTTATTTTGTTCTGGAAATTAAGACTATCTACATCAAATGCTATTTTGTCTTAGTAACTCTTAAAATTTGAGCTGTAAAAAGTGTTCTTTGTAATTTCTCTTAAATGTAGCATTATAATTGAGACAAAAATATGAATTTTTGAATATGTTTAGAATATTATTTATAGGAATACACATAGCATTGTTTGAATTACTATAAATTTGAAATGATTTTGTACTTCACAATAAAAGAATAAAATGTTCATATTTCTATGTATTATAGAAGTATAATGCAGCTACCTTTTACCTTGTAGTTAATCATTTTTAATAAATTGTTGAAAAGAGTTTTATGACTGGGAATTTTATTATAAAGCAATTTCATGCCTAAATCCATGAAATTCCAGGTCTTGAACTTTTAAAATTTAAATTATCATCCAGTAATTTGCCAATCTATTCTTTCACTAAACAACAGAGATATGAAGACAAATGTGGTATTCTTTATACTCAAAGATCCAAGATCTTATAAGAGAGACAGTCAAATAGGTAGACAATTAATTTAAAATGCTGTAGGTATAGAAAGGAATGTGCAGTTTCCAAAAAAAATAATTCAGAGGTGAATACCTGAAGATGAGATAATTAATTTTACTGAAGAAGCTAGGAAGAGAAAGTCATTGAACTACTAGAAAATTTAATGGAAACAAGACACTGAAATCCTAAATAAACAATAAGGTTACCAATAAAAAAAAAATGTAAAAATGTGGTGCTTTAAATTGACTAAAATGGTGCCCATGCAGTTAGACTATGTTGGTCTGACTGCGTGGGCACCATTTTAGTCAATTTAAAGCATCACATTTATAAGAGACACTGATAAACTGAACTACACAGAGATAAGTGAGATCAACATTAAAGACATTAGCCACTGCTCAACATGAGAAAATTTTGAGAAAATGAAGTAAACAAACGAGGTATGACACTCTTTAGATTTCTGAAAAAGGGTTAATGTAAGGGGGATGTGTTGCCATAAAGAGGAGAGTTTTTAAAAAAGATACTAATTATTGGAAGGACAGATTTTGGTTAAATAATAACAAGGAAAATGCAAAAAAATACTTTAACAACACAGATTTTGTATAAGCATACATCATTTTATTGTATTTCAATTTATCATGCATCAGAGATATTATATTTCTTATAAATTAAAGATTTGTGGTAAATCTGCATTGAGCAAATTTATTAGTACGATTTTTCCAGCAACATGTGCTCCTTTTTTGTCTTGTGTCACATTTCAGTAGTTCTACCAATATTTTAAACCTTATTATTATTATATATTTTTAAGATTATCTATGATCTGTGATCTTCGATGTTACTATTATTTTGGTATGCAATAAAACACCCGCATATAAGATGGCCAAATCAGTTGATAAATAAGTGTATTCTGACTGCTACACAAAAAGCTTCTGGAAAGGATTCACCATTCTAAATATCATTAAGAACATTCATCATTCATGGGAGGTCAAAATATCAACATTAATAGGCATTTAGAAGACGTTGACTCCAACCCTCATGGATGATTTTGATGGATTTAAGACTTCAGTGGATAAAATAATCGCAGATATGGTGAATATAGCTAGAGAAACATAATTGAAAGTGAAAACGCGATTGATTTGCTGCAACCTCAGGATAAAATTGTAATATGTGAGGAATTGCTTCTTATGGTTAAACAAAGAAAGTAGTTTCTTGAGGTGGATTTGAATTCTGATGAACATTGTTGAAATGACAACAAAGGACTTAGAATATCACGTAAATGTTAATAAAGCAGTGGCAAGATTTAAAAGGACTGACTCCAACTTTGACAGAAGTTCTACTATGGATAAAATGTTATCAAACAACATTGCATGCTGGTATTTGTCCATTCTCACAGTGCTAATAAAGACACACCTGAGATTGGATAATTTATAAAGAAAAAGAGGTTTAACTGAGTCATTGTTTCATGTGGCTGGAGAGTCCTCACAATCATGGCGGAAGGCAAAAGGCACATCTTACATGGCAGCGGGCAACACAGAAAAGAGAACCAAGCGAAAAGGGAATCCTCTTAAAAGACAATCAGATCTTGTTAGACTTATACACTACCATGAGAACAGTATGGGTTAAAAAAAACTGACCCCATGATTCAATTATCTCCCACTGGGTTCCTTCCAGGACATGTGGGAATTGTGGGAGCTACAATTCAAGACGGGATTTGGGTAGGGACACAGCCAAACCATATCAATATTTCTGAAAAAATTTCATAGAAGGATGAGCCAATCAATGTGGCAAAGTTCCTTGTCATCTTGTTTTAAGAAATTGCTGTAACCACTCCAGCATTCAGCAACCACCACAGTCACCAGCCAACATTGAGGCAAAACCCTCCACTAACAAAAAGATGACCCCTTGCTTAAAGCTGAGATAATTGTTAACATTTTTTTAGCAGTGAAGTATTTTTTAATTAAGGTATGTACATAATTTTTGTAGACATTATGCTATTGTACATTTAGTAGACTACAGGTATACCTTTACATATGTAGAACACTGCAAGTAAATATCCTATTAAAATATACAAATTTCGATTTATTCCATGTTGTTTTGTTTTACGCTTCACATAAATTACAGCACAAAACAATATGCAGTATATAGCATGAGAAATTTTGTTGAATATTAGATTCTTGAGCTTTCAATATGGCTTTTTGTATTCTCTAATTCTCATGTGAACATTGACATATCTAATTTCGAAGCTGTACAATGGTTTAAAGAACTGCAACTAGCAAGGATGAAATAAAGGGGCTATTGGTTCTTGTTTTTTAGGAAACTACTTTCCAAATGGCTTAGTGAATATATACCCTCCAATGTCGTTTATTAGGTACATTAGTAAGATTTTATGACGTTTTGAAAAATGTTTGACAAAGGCAACTTTTAAAACAAAATACTGAACTAAATGCCTTACAGCTTTTAGTTCTGTGTCAATTTTAGATAATTTTGGTTTTGTAAAATAATTCAATCCAATATGACCTTTTTATAAATTTTACAAAGCATATGAAATGAATTCTTATTTATGAATATTGAGCAGTGTTTTATTTTTTAATGTCATTTTAACAGATGAGTATGATTACTTATAAAGTTTACATGTAAAAAAATAAAGTTCACCTCCCTTGTTTTTACACACTGTAACATTTTTGAAGGATGTTAAAAGAAGGTAAGAATTTGATGTATTCTGGTTAAGTATGGCAGCGTAGAAATGCAAAAATGTAAATTTGTGACTTTCGTGGTATTGACTGAATTTTCATGACTGCATTTTATTTAGACAAATTAAAGCTAAAAAATATGTAGACTTATAATTCTCTCTTTTCATCTCCAGGGTTCTGAAGATTTTAAGAGACACAGGGAATATATTTACACAAGAGATATTTGAGAAGCCTTGAAGGTGTATACTGTATTATAGGGTTATGGTAATACAGTTTGCAAAAGAATGACCCCTCCCACCCCCCCCACACACACACACTCACTGGCTCACACATACATACTTGATAGAGTTGCAACTTATGCATCTTAATATCTGACCAGTTGAGCCATTTTTATTAACTTGCTTTGGGTGAAAAAAAATAATGGAGATAATACTTAGAAAGAAAATTATTTTAATAGAGCATGTTACTGATAATTACTGGTGTTGCCAAGATGACAGTAAAAGAGTTACTGAGATCAAACAGGGGTGCTTGATTGTAAAAGAGTAGAAGATGGGAGATAACCTGTTGAGTCTTAGCTTCTAACTGTAGCAGAAGTAAAAAGGTATGCAGGTTATAACAAGATTAATTCTGATTTAATCTTGGTGGGAGATAGTTTATCAGCTCTACTTGTAAATATATTTTTAGAGATTTGTTTTCTAAACAGATGATCCTGGTGAAACAGGGAAGTTTGGGGAAAAAGAAGGAGGCCTTGCTGGACCTTGAGGATTACACAAGCCTCCTTTTGTGTTCTGGCAGATGAAGCTATAGAAGCCAGTGGAGTGAGATTGTATTGAAACACATAGCTATGCAAATTATTCTTGTTATCCAATCAAGATAGTGTTCAATATAATTTAGATTTAGATTTTTTAAATGAATATATAGAATAGGAATTATCAATTTAGTCATTTAACAAGAGTTTCTGAATTCATACAGAGAATTCTTCCAGGAATTAGATTTGTTTTTAATATTTTAATTTTGAAATTATTGCAGATCTACAAGCACTTGTAAGAAATAATAGAGATATCCTGTATATTCTTCAGCCAGTTAATCATGCTGATAACATCATTCATAACTGTACTATAATATCACATAAATATAATGAGTTGTTTCCAGTAGAGGAGTGAATGTTTCACAATTCTGGCAGTCATTGTTGCAGTCACTTAGAAAAAAGTTAACAAGATAAAGAGGTAGTAATATAAAACAAATTCAAGATAAAAGTATTAAGTACTGAGGCAGTCGGATCACTTGAGGTCAGGGGTTCGAGACCAGCCTTGTCAACAAGGTGAAACCAAGCCTCTACTAATAATACAAAAATTATCTGGGCATGGTGGCACCTTCCTGTAATCCCAGCTACACGAAAGGCTGAAGCAGGAGAATTGATTGACCTGGGAGGCGGCGGTTGCAATGAGCAGAGATCCTGACACTGCATTCCAGCCTGGGCAACAGAGTAAAACTGTCTTAAAAAAAAGTAGCAAATGTGAGCAATGTATGATAAATCCATAATGATTTTAAAATAGTATTATTTCAAGAATATAATCCATTAAACAGGTAATATTTTTAAAGAGTAACCTACATACAATAAACACATTTTATAAATTATCAAAAAATAGAGACCACTAATGAAAGTGATACAATTGTTCTCTTTCAGAAGAAATAATCTTTTTAAAAAATCTCAGAAAGGAAGATAAAAAAATGTGAAGCAACCTGTAACGTGATCTTTGTTAATCTTGTATTTGTTACTTTTAATATAATTTTAATCATAAGAAGAATTTTCTATTTCCTATTGTGAGCAAAGAAACAGAAACATTATACAAAGAAATGACAACCTACATTTAGACACATGACATTCATTTAATAAATATTATTTAGATTCCTCTATTCAACAGGCTTTATTCTTGGCCCTAGGGAACCTGACAGCCAACATTTGAGTGGTCTAAACAAAGAAGAAATGTCCAGTAGTGATAATTGCCATGAATGCAGAAGAAAGAATCAGGATGGAGATTAAACTGAGTAGGAAAATGGTGACGGACGCTCTCAGGCAGTTCCATGTGAAATCTAACCTTTATGATTCGGAGAAGAAGAAAACAATGGGTACTCTAAGATGCAGCTGTCCCTCAAACTTAATAGATTGTCACTGTGTGTTAATGAGGTACCCATGCTATCAGATCCTTTTACTTATAAGTCAGAAAATGGATTCTTACAGAAAAACTGTGGATTTTTAAATCCTGGCAACTAAATTAATGCTGCCCCCTCACTCAATTCAGGGCAAACTTATTACACTATTATACCAAATCCCTCAAGCCACTGGTGTCCAACCACCAACATAGATCATCTTTATATGTATATTTTGGCCATGAAAAGAGTTCATTTTTTTCATTAAAGAAATGAGAATATTCAAAATACCAGTGAATATGTACTCCCATAATCCACCAGTTTGTCATTTGTATTCTAGATCCTTAAATATTTTCTCCTGCCATTCTTCTAGAGTCCATATTGCTTCATTGGGAATGGAAGTGGGAATTCTAAAATTCCTGAGGTTCAGTGAGTACTTACTGCCTGCTGATTTATATTATTTCACTCTATAGATTTTATAGGTTCACTTGTTATGATACATGATAAATATGCTTTGTCTGAGCTGCAGTTCTGGGATAACCATCAGGTTGGGAGCCCCCAAAACAATTAAATTACCTCTCATATTTTTTAATGACTATAGGGAGCTAATTATGTCTAATTTTATTGAAGGAGCATAAATAGGCATGAACTTCAAATATCATTTTCATCTTCTCTAATTGTATTTTGGAGTTAAAAAATATGCATACCTAGTCATTACAGTTTTAGACTTTTTTTTATAACATTGCTATACCCCAAAGTCTGAATTTCTTAAACCTGTTCTATCGATTTGGCAGTGGCCATAAAGGCAGAGAAGTGAACAGCAACTAAAAAACACTAAAACTTTTTCAAATTAAAGCTTACCCGCCTACATAAAATAGAGTTTTAGTACTTTGAAAATCTAAAGGAAAATACAAGTTGTACATGCTCATTAAATAATGCATAGTTCATAATTAATTTTATAATATGAATATTTCAAAATATTTTACACACCTTAATCAATGTTCATGAATCCCATTTGCACTTGATGTTACTGAATATATATGTATATATTATGATAAATTTAGTGTACAAGACAACTTTATTATTTACTCACTAAATTTATTTTGTCATATTGAGCATATGTTTTCTGAGAGAATAATTCAACATACTATAGGTTTTCTGCAGATAAGGAGGTTTTATTTTGTTTTTGTTTTTTTTTTTTAAATAACAGATGTATCCAGGGAAGCTCTGGGACTTGTTAAAGAGCATACATGTCCTAACAGATTAATAGTTCAATCAATATTTGTCTTGTATTTACCCTTTCACATTTTTCTTCCCTTTCCATTCAACAATCTCCCCCAATATAGTAATCCATAGATAATAAGTAAAAAATAAATCATACAACAGTGGAGGAAAATGTAATATTTTGAGTATTTTTCTATGTCAAACCTATGGCTAAGGTAAATTTTAGAAAAAAAATTTTGCCTCATGTAAAAATAAAAGACATTGGAAAACTCTTTAAACGTGTAAAGTAATTATTAAAAGAAAGATCTCACTGAATTTTCAAATACTTTCTTAAATGTGATAACCCATTAATATTAGCAATGTGTAGTGTCTGCACATATATTTTTAAAAATGCTTTGCTTTCAGCATTTTTTACTACTTATGAAAAGCAAATAAGTATTGTTACATGAAATTTAATGCTTTTATAAGCTAATTTAGTAAAGAAAATATCGGTTTTGGCTGTACTTGAATAATAATTTTTATATTAATTATATCTCAAAAATAATGTGTGAATGTGACTACAGACACAGAATCAATTTATATTTGATTACTGACAGTATATTACTAAAAATGTCTATTAATTAAAAAGCTACATTATCAAAATTAAAACTTCAGTGATTCTAGTTATGACAGTAAATAGATTTATTACTTATAAAATAGATACTCGATTTTTCTGTCTACAATAGTATTGAGATATGCATATATAAACTAAATTAAGTTTGTAAGAGTGTTAATCTGATTTTTTTTGAGGTAAGCAGAGCATAAATAATTACTGATTGCTTTATATTTACTCAAAAAATCACCTATATTGTAATTCAGTTGAACTTTGTCAATGAATCATAATTTAGAATAACTGTAGACATGATAATAAAAAATAAGCAAAGCTATATTTACAGTATAAAACAATTAGCTGGAGTTTAATGTAGTATATTAGTATGCTCATAAAAGCACATCACAAATCCATATGTTGGACACTTGAATGTATTATATTTTAGAGTTTATTTTAATTTATCAAAGCTTTACAAGTAAATGATTCAAATGTGACATTTGAAGCAATGTAACAGATAAAGATTGATGTTTTTAACCCCAGAGTTTCACCCTTAAAAAATTAGAAAATGGGAAGATTAATGGCTTAATTTCTAATTTAGTCTTAGTCTCATTTTAAGTCTTTCCATCATTCCATGTTCACATTTTTCAGCAGAATTAGGAGTCATTATATTCATTTATTTTTATAAAGGATCAACTGTTCCTTTATAAAAGAAGAATATTATTAAATGAATACCTAATAAATAAGAATTTTACCCAAACTGGTACCAATAGTTTACAGGGATTATTTCTCAAATTATTCTGGAGCAATGAGGATATTACTAAACATGCATATCTGCCAATAGGCACAATAAACACACACAAATTATTAATAAACAAAACTATCTTTACATTAAGGACAACATAGATTATTATATTTTCTTCAGAGCAGTCAGCTATCAAATTGGAGGCAACAATGAGGACCAGATAATAACAAGACACAAATAAGAATTACAGTCATGAAATATTTTCCCAGGTTGTCCCATTTGTAATAAAATGATCATGAAAATATAAAAGGAAAACAAGCTTAAAAGATATAATTTTATCCATAAGTACTAGAGCACTATTTAAATCACTCAACAAATTTTGATAGTGTTTGTGCATGTGGGTTTGACTAAGTGTTGTGTGTGTTTTTTTGTTTGTGGATGTTTAATATAGGAAGACCAAAACTTTCAAACAATTTATTAATTTTATTATAAACTATATTTTATTTTAAGTATAAACTTTGGTAATTTGAGTTAATAACTTTTTCCACTGACAAAGAAACTCCACAATAGCTGAGTATTCCCTCTTATGTAAAATCCCAGAAAAAGCCATTGTTCAATGGGTTTATGCCCTTTGAGCATAGATAATTGATCATCAATCTTTAGGCGGCCAGCTGGTTTTCCATATGACTGCAGAAAAGCACCATATGGCCTCAAACACTCAGAAGGATCCTCAGCACTCACAGGTTAGGGATTAAAAATCTGTCACACTATGAAGAAGCGAGCTGCTCTCAAACTGGTGGAAAATAAATTATATCCCATTTAAAGTGAAGAGAAACGGCTTCTTCAATAAGCTCATGGTTATTTCTGCAATTCTTATACTGTTCTGACAATTTCCATATAATTTAGGGACCTGAAAAACTCAATGAGATTACATTTTAAAGTCCTTATGTCTTGGAAAAAAGCACTGAATTGTGGCTTTGCTCAGTCCTAACATGTGTGAATCCTACTGTCTTCTGCATATTGGCAAATTTTCTCAGATTTTGTCCATATGGTTGGAAATAATGGCTTCCAGATAGCTTCCCTCTTCACATTTCTCTACCACAATGGGACCTAATCTATTTACCTAGATTTAGCTCAAGTAATCCTATGGCAATATGAATTATGTGTCCATCCTTAGACATGTGGTAAAAAGAGAAGTCTCCACTATAAAGTAACGGTTAAAAGGCAGAATAAAGAGTCCCCACAAATACATAAGTTGATGTTTCTAGAAGAAGAATTAGTTGGTAAAATATTATTATAATGATCATGAACTATGTGTACAACCCCTTACCCATACTAGCTAAGAAATTTGGGCCATCCGGCAAATAGGATAAGAAACTACAATTATGCCTAATATGCAGTTTAGACTTTACCATCTTTAGACCAAGGCAAAAGGTGTCATACCCTGGGAGGAGACTGTAGGGCCAAGAGGGCATGACTACCCAAAACCCACAGGTTCCTCTTCTGGACCACGTTCCAGGTATCCCAGACCCTGGAATGTCTTGCCCAAAAGGCCGAAGGCCATGTTACCAGTTCCTGCCTGGGCCTCTTTGAGTTTGCTTTCCTTAAGGCAGAACACACTGATGTATATATACCTCTGGAAACATTCCAATGATCAAGCGGATGCTCTTTATAAAGGCTGTTTAGATGGACCCAGAAAGTAAGAGCCAGCATGTTTACACATGCAAACATAAAGTCCCTTCAAGTACAAGGCCAGAGATGGGAATCCATGGAGCAAGCTGTGAGCTGAGGACATGGGGCTAGGTCTAAGCTCTTCCTCAACCAGCACATTCAACACAGACATCCAAGGGACTGAAAACTCTACATTCAAACCTAGCTTTCCAGGTTGTTGTGAAGGCATATTTTTTATGGCAAACTATAGAACTGATTTTATTTGATAATTTGTTAGTTTGCTTTAAAATCTTTAATTTATAAACATCCAATTTTACTCCTAATTTAGGGTATAAAATGAAACTCCTTACCATGAATGAACTATTAATTTATATTCTTGTAGATAGAAGTGATCACTTATCTGAGAAATGGATTAATACACCTTTAAATACTCTGTATTTCTAGCATCTCCTGTTATAACTTCTAAGAATAAAAGAGTTTGAAAGAGAAAATTTATAATTTGCATAGTTAGTTTACATCATTCAAAAATGCTAACCTTTGAGGGAATGAGGGTTTTAAACTTTAATAAAACTTTTAGCAATCAATTATAGAATCAAAGAATAAGTTTGATTAATATCTAATCTTGTGGCATTTTAGTCTACTCATTTGTAAAATGAGGAGCTATCTATCTATATGTCCATCAGAAGTATGGTTTAGGGATTTATTAAGCACCAAGATATTATTATCTGTGGATATTAGTGTTTGTTTTGAATGAGCATTTAATTATTCTGAAGATGATTGTATCAACTTATTGAATAAATATTTTATATACTTGGTAAAAATAAGATGATAATCAATTGCATGTTTCAAATTGTTAACTATCTAGTAAGGCATGAGTTTAATATATGATGATTATATCACATTATTATATAGGTTAAAACTTAAGAAATATATGTGAGGTAGAAAAGTAGGGTTCTATTAATCAAAAGGATTTGACATTCACCGAAAAGCAACACTATTTTGTTATTTCTAAAGTCAGCATCTATATAAACCAGTTTGACTTAATTCATTATAAAATAAGTGTGAAATGAAGAAACAATGTTTTTGATCTATGTTATACTATTCTAATTTAAATAAATATTTAATTTTTATATTATTTTAAAAGTTCATGGCCAATTGCGGTGGAGATTACGCCTGTAATCTCAACACTTTGAAAAGCTGACACAATCGGATCACCTGAGGTCGGGCGTTTAAGAGGAGCCTGGTCAACATGGCAAAACTCCATCTCTATTAAAAATACAAATATTAGCTGGGCATGATGGTGTGTGCCTGTAATCACAGCTACTTGGTTGTCTGAGACAGGAGCATCGATTGAACCCACGAGGCTGAGGTTGCAGAGAACCAAGATTGCACCATTGCACCTCAGCCTGGGTGACAGAGTGAGGCTACAACAACAACAAAAATAAAATAACAATAAAAAATCAACAAACAATAAAAATCAACATCAATAAAAAAAATCAACAAAGTTCCTAGGCATCATTATAGACTTTCTTAAGTTCGTAAGAAGTAAAACACACATAGAGAAGAAATCTTTACTATTAGAGGGGAATCTTCTATTTTTTTCTGATGATACAACTTGTTAGCATTTTTATAAAAATCAACTTCAAGCAGATTAATTTGACATTAACTAAATTACATAATGCTGCACAAATGGATTGGTTTATCTTTTCTACATTATCATACCTTTAATTCCAAAAAGATTTTTTTAACTTTTTGAAACACTGTAACTTAAGAACAAAGTAAATATAAATTACTAATATAAAAGCTTATATAAGAAGTCAGCATGTATTGTGCTTTTCTGCCTTTTATCTTTAGTAATACAATATATGTGAACCAGGCCACTGATTACTTATTTTCTGTACTAGAAAAATTGAAATGCTGACTGTTAGACAAGCATAAAACTACTAAGTAATTCATAAAATTACTAAGATAAGAAATGCATATTTAAAAGTAGAAACAAAATAAAGATCAGTTATATGCCTTTGAAAATCCAGAAAAGTCCTAAATTGTGCCAAAAATGAGGTTATGTATGATTCATCACCCTATATATGATCATATCTAAAAATTTCAATCTTCTGTGAAATGTTTAGGTAAAATAATTTAGCCTTTATAAGATGAAGACCATTTTTTTTTACCTTTGAGTATGATCCAATGATACCTACTTGATTTATGAGTTTGTATTCCTGCTTGAAACCAAGTGAAGTAGGCAATTTAAACTAACATGTCCAGGGAATGGTCTTTTTGTATGTCTTTTTTACTTGTAGATTGCAAACTCCACAGAAACGTCCCACCCAATGTAGAATTCTGGGCTTTCTTCATAACCAACACATAGAACTTGAATAAAACAGCCAATGCAAAGCTTTTTCTCATCTAGCAGAATAATTGGGCCAAAGTATTAAACACAATGTTCAGAATATTTGACAGCTGATTTTTATCCTGCTAGAGATAAGGCCTAAAGCACAGTATTATCCTTGCTTTCTAATGGATATCATTAACCTCTGTCAAAAGCAAGTAACCATTTGAAGTAAGAGAATTAGGTAATTAACTAGGGGACAAAGTAGCACTCTGATTAAGTAGGTTTTAGAGTAATTCTGTTGTACGCTTATCACTTTTGACTTCTGCATGATTTTCACAAACCTACTTAAAGATATATTTGGGGAGGCATAAAACTAATAGGTCCAGTGGGAAGGGCCATATGATTCAACTTTGAGCATAAATAGGACAAGATAAAATACATCTTAATTGTCCTCACTTAAAAAATAGAGCAGATATTAAAATGTCCAAAACCGAACAAAATTTAACTTACCAGTTGAGAACATGAAGTGGATACCAGCATGAGTGGACAATTTAGTAATTCTCTGTAGTTTCATTAGTGACATTAAGAAGTATGAACACCAATGAAATCAATCATTACATAGCAAATAGGCAGTAATAAAAATAAAAGAAAGGTTGTTTAGAGATATATCCACACATACCCACACACCCCTACATGAAACTCTTTAAGTCTTTATCTCCTACTCAGCTCTGCCATTGAACATCTTTAGTTATAGCAAACTTATAATTACAGGTCTCCCTAACTCCAGTTACTCTGGACATATACAATATTTAGCTCTGGGTTCATTTTAATGTCAAACTATGCTTCTACTTATCAGGCTGGATCATTCTATTCATAAATGTATCTCAATAATATTAAGTTTAATAATGACACACAGAAATGCACCCTTATGTAATGTGTATAAAGAACAATAATAGAATATCCTTGAACACCAAAGTTCAGGGATTACTTCCAAAATAATCCATGAAAGCCTTACTTTGTTAATCTACTTCTTTGTATTTTTTTTTTAAATAAAGTAAGTAATGATATGAAGAACTGAAGAACAAGAACTGTATTGGATACATAGAAAGAATTATAGATGGTGAAACTCACTTTTTAACATTTTTAAAGATTTCTATGCATTTATAGTGTAAAACTATAATTTTATCACGTGGGTAGAATGTGTAGTGGTGAAGTCAGGGCTTTTAGGATGCCTATCACCAGAATAATCTACATTGTATCCATTAAGTAATTTCTCATCATCCACCCAACTCCCACCAGCTCACTCTTCCTAGTTGCCATTGTCTATCATTCCATGCTCTATGTCCATATGTTCATACTACTTAGATCCCACTTATAAGTGAAAACATGCATTCACTGGCTTTCTATGTCTGAGTTGTTTCACTTGAGATAGTGGCCTCCAGTTTCATCCATGTTGCTACAAAAGAATCATTTCAATTCTTTTTACGGCTATATAGTATTCCATTGTTTATATATGACACATTTTCTTTATCTAGCGTCCCACTGATGGACACAGATTAGTAATGCTGTGATAAATGGTGTTGTGATATTTAAAACATACCAAAACAGGGTCTTTTAGATAGATATAGTGGTTTATTTTCATTGGTATATATCCAGTAGTAGATATATACTTTGAGTATAATCCAATGATATCTACTGATTTGAGGGGTAGTGCTGTATCTAGTTTTTTGAAAATATCTTTATACTGTTTTTCAGAGGTTGTACTAATTTACATTCCTAACAACAGTGTATAAGGGTTCTGATATGGCTTGGTTGTGTCTCTACCCAAATCTCATCTTGAATTGTAGCTACTGTAATTCCCATGTGTTGTGGGAGGGGCTCAGTGGGAGACAATTGAATTGTGGGGGCGGTTTCCCCATACTGTTCTCATGGGAGTGAATAAGTCTCACGAGATCTGATGATTTTATAAGGGGTTTCCCTTTCACTGGGCTCTCATTCTCTCTTGCTTGCTACCGTGTAAGAAATGCCTTTCCTCTTCCACCATGATTATGAGGCCTCCCAAATTAAGTGGAACTGTGAGTCCATTACCTCTTTTTCTCAATAAATTACCCAATCTTGGGTATGTCTTTACAGTGTGAAAAGAGGCTTTGCAGCATGAAAACAGACTAATACAGACTAACGCCTTTTTCTCTGAATCTTCAACATGTTACTTTTCATCTTTTTAGTAGTAGCTAGTCTGACTGGTGTAAGATGATATTGTGGTTTTAGTTTGCATTTCTGTGATGATTAGTAATGTTGAGCATTTTTTCATATGTTTGTTGACCATTTGTATGTTTTCTTTTTGAAAATCTCTACTCAACGTCTACATTTTAAAGGAATTAGTTGATTTTCTTGTTGCTGAATTGTTTAAGCTCTTCATAAATTCTGGATATTGGTCACCTGTAAGATGCATAGTGTGCAAATATTTACTTCCATTTTCCATGTTGTCTGTTGATTCTGTTGATTATTTCTTCAGCTGTGCAGGTGCTTTTTATCGTCAAGCCATATTTGCCTATTTTGTTGTTGTTGCCTGTGCTTTTGAGTGCCTAGTCATGAATTTTTGCCAAGCTCAATATACAAAAGAGTTTTTCCTAGGTTTTCTTGTTTGTTTGCTTTGATTTTGTTTTAGACAAAGGGTCTTCCTCTGTCACCCAAGCTGGAGTGCAGTGGCGTGATCTCAGCTCCCTTCAACTCCTGCTGCTGAAGCTCAAGTGGTCCTTCCTCCTCAGCTTCCCAAGTACCTGGGACTACAGGCTTGCACCACCACACCTGGCTAATTGTTTTATTTTTTGAAGAGATGTAGTTTTGCCATGTTTCCCAGTCTAGTCTCTAACTCTTAAACTCAAGTGATCTGCCCACTTCAGCCTCCCAAAGTGCTGGAATTACATGCATAAGTCACCATGCCTGGCTATCCTATGTTTTTTTTAAATAGAGTTTTTATTGTCTTAGGGCTTACATGTAAGTCTAATTCATTTTTAGTTGATTTTTGTATATGATGAGAAATAGGGTTCAGTTTCATTCTGCTCATAGCAATCCAATTTATCCAGACCTATTTATTTATAAAGGTGTTCTTTATATTGTGTGTTCTTGTCAACTATGGTTAAAGATCAGTTGACAACAAATATGTGGATTTATTTCTGGGTTCTTCATTCTTTGCTATTAATCTTTATGCCTATATTTTTATCAATACCATACTGTTTTGATTACTATGGCCTTGTGGTGTAATTTGAAGTCTGATATTGTGATGCTTTCAGCTTTGTTTTTGTTGTTGTTGTTGTTTTTCCTTAGGATTTCTTTGGCTACTTGGGCTCTTTTTTGTTTCTATGCACATTTTAGGATTGCTTTTTATAATTCTGTGAAAAATGTCATTGGTATTGATGGAAGAAATTGTAGATGAAACAGACAAATGGAAAAATATCCCATGCTCATGATCAAAATAATTGAAAACTTAAAAATGATCGTAATGCCCAAAGCAATCTACAGATTCAGTGTAATTTCTATCAAACTCACTCTTTAAAGTTCTGCAATTTTTAAAAATTATACACAACATTTTCTCAGTGAAAACATTATTAAAAACTTAAATGTGCAGACATTTTGATGTATAGTTTTAAGTGCTTTAGAGTATATGGACAATTATATGAAATATTTTCCTTTAATAATTTAAGCAATTTGAAAACCAAAGAGGACTTTTTTTGGAGGGGAAAGGAAGGGTAAGCAGTGAAAGAGTAAGTGAGCTTTTGTTTAAAATGGAATTACTTATTATGAAATTACTTTTCACATTATATAAAACTTAATAAAAATTGACAATGTAAGTTAGCTAAGCTTCCCTTTTGCTTATTCAATGCAAATACTATCTTTAAAAGATATAACGGTGTGACAGGGACTGTATAGTTTTGAGTTATTTAAAAACATAGGTCTACTTTCTTGAGAATATTCCATCCCATGCATGTTGGCAATTTTCAAATGCTTCATGCCCCTTAGCTCACAATATAACATCAAAGTACTTATTCTGACTGCATGCAAACACACAGCTGTAGGGACAAATAACGCAGTATTGTTTATAAAGAAGAAAATATAAATAAGTTAAATGTCTGAAAAGAAGAGTTTAGTCAAGTGAATGATATAAATTTTATATGACAGAATTTTGTCTTTAAAGGAGATTTTCTCTAAATAATCATATTCACAATGCAATGTTAAGGAGAAGTAGGTTATTCTGAGTGTGTGTATGCTTGCAGGAAGAGGGAGAGAGCAATGAAAAAGGCAAAAAGAGAGGAAGGGGTAGGGAGTAGAAGAAGACATTTATCTCTGTCACTAAAGTGTTGTTATCCTCTTACTGCTTGCTTATTTGTATTTTTAAATCTTTATAATTATTACTCATTATAATTTTCTCTAAATTATTTTAAAATATGTTATACAAAAGCATTAAATATAGAGTAGAGGTATTGAGATCAAAGATGTCATCTCTTGTTCCTTTGCCTTTATAAAGCTTTTTATGTTTGCACATGTATATACTATATAGGAAATGCTGATTTTAAAATTTTGGTTTATGAACATCATAGATAATATCCAACTTAGTCTTAAAAATTATTTCTATATGGTTGTATTAGTCAGCACCCTAACATAAAATACATGGTTGTATTAGCCAGCACCCTAACAGAAAATAGATAAAACTTACTCAAAGTATATAATTCAAGGGCAGATTAATCTGAAGATACTTACAAAACTGGATATAGGATGGAGCAAGGATCTGCAAGGGAGAGATATTACTTATTTGATGGTGTACAGAAGGTTAAGCTTATAGGTAGCTACAGATAAATTATGTGTTACTCAAAACAGTCAGCTATTCATAAGTTACTAACTCCTCAAAATGATTTTGTTTTTAAAGTGTTTGGTGTTCATGCCTGCAATACCAACACATTGGGAGTCTGAGGCTGGACCATAGCTTAAGGCCAGGAGTTCTAGAACACCCTGCCAACGATACAAGAATCTTATCTCTATTAAAAAAAAAAAAAAAAAAAAAAAAAAAAAAAAAAAAAAAAAAAAAAAAAAAAAAAAAAAAAAAAAAAAAAAAAAACAAAATTTGTGGGGTGTGGTGGACATCTATAGTCCCAGCTATTAGGCTGGTGCAAAAGTAACTTTTTGCCATTAAAGGTAACTACATTTAATGGTAAAACCACAATTACTTTTACCATTACTTTTAATGCAAAAACAGCAATTACTTTTGCATCAACCTAATACTTTGGAGGCTGAGATGGGAGAGTTGCTTGAGTCTAGCAATTGTTCAAGGATACAGTGAGCTATAATCTTGCCAACATATACCATATTTTGATATCCTTCTGATATTGTCTAAGTAGCCAATATGGTGAAAGTGTCTTAGGGATCACTCATTAGCTATCAACACCTAAATCTCTTTCCAGTTTTTTGGGCCTCATTTTGTTGATTATAACTTTTAACTTCATCAAATATCCATTAATATTAACAGTTATTTAGACCAATTTTTATTATTTGCACTATTACTATCTCATATATCATATGAACAAACTTTAGTCATAATACATTTTCAAATAAACAAAAAAATTATAGAATAATATAGTAATCTTTTTGTTTACTTTGGATCAAACCATGATTTTTTTTATTCATAGTTTTGTTGCCTTCCAGTTAATTCAGGCTTGCATAACAACCTATGAAAAAGTCCTGCATAACAACTTGTGAAATAGAAACATTTCCAGTCATTTCTGGGAATTCATTTATTTTTGTTTTTGTGTTTTAAGTATATAGAACTACTATACTGAACAAACTTTTGATTTCATTGATATTTTATATAGTTTTTGTGTCTCCATTTTATTCAATTCAGTTCTGATTTTGGTAATTTATTTTCTCCTGCTGCCTTTGGGATAGTTTTGGTCTTGTTTTTCTAGTTCTTCTAGGTATGATACTGGATTATTAATTTGAGAACTTTCTAACTTTTTGATGTGGGCTTTCAGTGCTATACCTTTCCTGTTAACACTGCTTTAGCTATGTCTCACAGATTTTGATATGTTGTATTTTTGTTCTCGTTGCATTCAAAGAATTTTTTGTTTTGTTTCTTAATTTTATTTACCCAAAATGTCATTCATGAGCAAATTGTTTAACTTTCATGAGATTTTATTGTTTTGAAAGATCTTCTTGGTATTGATTTCCATTTTTATTGCCCTGTAGGCTAAGGGAATTCATTACCTCCCAAGCTCTCTTACAGATGTTCCTGAGGGTGTTATAAACATAACAAAATTCTGTTACCAGCCACCACAAAAACATCCTTATATTCAGAAACCATTGACACTAAAGTAACTGCACAATCAAGTCTGTATAACAACCATCTAACAACATAATGACAGGATCAAATCTGCACGTATCAATATTAACATTGAATGTAAATGGGATAAATTATCCACTTAAAAGACCTAGATTGGCATGTTGGATAAACAAGCAAGCCCCAACACTATGCTGTTTTCAAGAGACCCATCTCACATGCAAGGATACCCATAGACTCAAAGTAAAGGAATGGTGAAAGATCTATCAAACAATTCAAAAGACAAAAATGAGCAGGATTCGTTGTTTTATTTCAGACAAAACTGACTTTAAATCAGTTTTAAATCAGTGGGAGGAGGCATCACATAATGATAAAGGGTTCAATTCAACAAAAAGATTTAACTATCCAAAATATATATGCACCCAACATTGGAGCAACCAGATTTATAAAACAAGTTTGTAGAAACCTACAAAGAGACTTAAATAATTGCACAAAAACAGTAGAAGACTTCAACATCCCACTGACATAATTAGACAGATTATTGAGGCAAAAATTTAAAAAAAGTACTCAAAACATAAACTCAGCACTTGACCCAGTACACCTAAAAGTCGTCTACAGAATGCTCCACTCAACAACAGAATATAATTTCTCTCATCTGCACATGGACACACTCTGAAATTGATCACACACTTGTCTATAAAAAAAAATTCTCAACAAATTTGTTAAAAAGTGAAATCATTCAGGATTTTAGAAACGATCGTTTTGCAACTTGCAAATGCAAATACCTCTATTCAATCAAGTTCAGAAGATATTCAATGATGCCCAAACATTGATAGTAATACTTTCTTCAAATTGAAATCAGAATGGTCTCAATTTATTTAATTCCTATCTTTGTTTAGGATCTGATACAGAAGGGTTGGCTTGAGAAATTTAGTTTAATGGAAACACAACTTACTTCTAATTTTTAACCAGGAAAATACAATATACATAAATATCATAGCTGCAAAATATGTGATTTATTTTTTTCTGCCTTTCTTATCTACTATTGTATTTGCATATAATAGTATCTCATAAACTTTACCAAAATTGTTAGTATAAATTTCCTTGATTACATTATGTCATGTAATTTTGAGAATTTGATTATAAATTTTTAATTTACTTATATGGTAGTAAATCATCCCAGTAATTTAAGGACAAAAAATGTGTGGTAGATATTTCAAAATCAGAATGCCTCATAATTTAGAGCCAAAGAATGATTAGGTTAAAAAAAATTTACATGAGATATGGTCTCATATTTTGCTGTATATTAAGAAATCAATTCTTCCAGTATTCATTCAAATTGTTCTAAAATTTCTAGATTGACTACAAATTACAAAGAATGTTATAGTTATTATTACCTATATTATTATATAATGGTAGAAGAAATTAAAGCAAATTATTGAAGAATAGCTACAATTGATAGTAAAGGCAGATTATGAGGTGTCTAATAATATATTATTTGATGAATTTTAAAATTAATCTTTTCTATTTTTTTTTCTTATTTTTTTAGACAGGCTTGCACTCTAGTGGCAAGATCTCAGCTCACTGCAACCTCTGCCTTCCAGGTTCAAGCCATTCTCTTACCTCACCCTCCCAAGGCCTCCCAAGTAGATGGGACTATAGATGTGTGTCACCACACTAAACATTTGGGGCCATTGTTTACATAAATTTTTACATGTTCTTTATAGTTATATGCTTGTACTTTCAGATAAAGTTATACAAAATCTTACATATTATTTTAATCACAATAAATAATTGTGTCCAATTTGAATTATTCCATAACCAGCATACAGCCCAAGTTAAAAAAAAAATGTCTTTCTATTTGAATTGTATGTTCCATTTAACTCATCTTCCAAATAATCCTGCATGAAAAGTAAGAAGCTGATACCTTGATGAAAGCATGCTTCATCATAGAGAGGTGACCAAGGAATATTGAAGAAGAATGCAGTGTTTTATAATTTTAAAAAGGGTATTTTTTTTTTGTAATTTTCAACTTTAGTTTTGGCATTAGTCAAAAGAATAAGCTCACAGTTCATGAATGCTAAAATAGGGACATAATTTCAATCATGTTCCAGGAATCTCAGAAAAGCCTCAGGAGAATACAGCAGGGGAGTTTTAAAGGATATATACCCTAATTGAAGAGAACTGTAAGAGTTTCAGGGAGCAAATGGAGGGCTGATTGATAAAAATAATTAACTTGGGAAGGTTGATTCCTCCAAATTAATTCAAGGTACAACTAGACACAAGAGGAGTATGTCATATTTTAGTGGTTACGGCTGACTTTGCCACAACAGGGCAACAGACGTTTTATGAAAGTCTTCCCGAAATCAGGCTTTTTCAGAAACAATCATAAACTCTTCTTCCAGAGCCACCACTATTTAATTTGAGTGGAGAGTTATTTTACCAGACTTCTATTGTGAAATATCCAGATTTTCCATGGAATATGCCAGACTCAGAGAAGGCCAGAGGAGTGGGACATGTGATTCTTAGCTACACCAAAGAGAAGCCATGTAGAGAATTAAAGGGACTCAAGTCAGCAGCTGATCATTTATTACACAAGATGTATTGGTCTGCAATTATGAGTGAGTTGGGAAATCACCTTATAATTCTCAGACAGCCTCAGCTCTGCTCCTAATTGAGGAGAGACTGAGGGCAACCGGTGATGAAGAAAATGAAGATACTTCCACGTATCTGCCACTTAGACATACCAGATTCTATACTGAGTCTTTTATCTCACAATTAAGTGGTCTTTGGGAATAGGAATATGGGTGTTCCCCCAAATTAACTGGGCAATGGGGTACCAAAAATTGACCTAAATTTTTTTGAGATCTTTCATATGGATAAGTGCTGACATTGATTTTCTTTATTTTCTGGGGTAAGTTAGGAGTGAGAGAAAACGGAATAGGCTAGTGAAACATACAGGGGGACAGACTTGGTTTCAATAAATTCTTTTATAATCAGCCCAACGATCTGACTGTTTAGCTGCCAAATTCATTAAATTTACAGATTCATTGTTTCTTAAGAAAGCCAATTTTATTGCCAAATTTTAGATTTTTTTCATTTCTTACAGTTCATTAGGACTCTAAATATCTTTGTGATATTAACACAGAGATTAATGACCACATTGTGGAGGAAGGGAAAGAAGTATTATACAGCAGTGACACTGCTAAGATAATTTCCTTCTTTATCCTTCATGTTATTAGATTAGCATTTTAAAATCAGACAATCAAAATCCTCTTGACCCTTTCTGACATGAGCCTTCCTTCTTGACTTCAGTGGTTAGTGACTCATATTTAGCTAAAGAGGTAGATAGGCTTACTGAATGTTTCTTTGAACTAGGTACATACAATCTTGACTATGGTGTTCTAGCCAAGATATCCCTCTCAAATTGGACTGTCATCATGCCATTGACAATATTTTGAGTTTTCTGTTTCATAGACCATGCAGGTGAGAAAGCACAAAGAATGAATTTTAAATTTTTTACATGAGGACTTAAAGAAAAATACATCTTAGCCAACAAACAATGATAAGTCATTTTTTAACTCAGATTTTATAGGAAAATATCAAATGAAATTATATTTTTTGCTCCGAATAATTTGGATCTTTTAAAGATTATAACAAGTATGGAGTTTCTAAATATTTTACTATGTTGGTAAAATAAACTTCATGTGTTTCCCTCTTTTCTAGTTGTCTATGAAATATGATTTAAAATAAAATAATTTATATTAATAACAAAAAAATAAGAATAATAGAACTGTATCCATGGTATTAATTCAGTAAGCCTACTATTGCTATTGCAATCTAATGTAACATATTTGATAATTAGTAATCTGTATAGGTACAAGAAAAAGTAGTGTTATACACTGAATAAATTGACTCCCTGCAAGTTTAAAATTCAAGACTTAAAAAAATAACTTTTATTTACATTAAGAGAAAATAGTAAAAGATAAACATTGATAAAAATTGTCCAAAGAATCAGCATAATGGCATAGCACAAAATTCTGTTGTTTTGTGTGTGTGAAGAAAATTTTAAATTGACTAAAATTATCTTTAAAATTGAAGCACTATGTATAGCTCAAACATAGCTTTCATATTTTGTTTTGAATCCCATCTACCTAATCCTGATTCATACATAGAGAGGTCATTTAAAAATCTCATACCCTGAAATGTGATTTCAAGGTGTTTAAATATGACAATTTATTATTTCATTCATTCATTATCAAAAACTTATTAACTGTCTCATGCATATAAAACATTATAACCAATAGAGATGTGTAGATCTTACAATCTAGAGTAGAGAAACACATATAAACAATTAAATACACCATTAACTAATTGTCAGAAAGATGAATTGAATTTATGTAAAGTATAGGCTGAAAGACCTAAAGGAATCTTGGAGGAAGGCTTCTGGTAGAAAGAGAAAGCCTTGAAGGACATATTGAATGTGTGGAAATGGCCATGGTATTCTAGAAGAGTAAGGCAAAGAATACTCCATAAAGATGAAGAGACATGTAAAAATGCCCTAAAGAAAATGGAATTTGGAATACTTGAGGAACTGAATAATGCTATACACCATGTTCTAGAATGGTACTAAGCTACTTTGGGAGGACAAACAAGAGCAAATCATTTGGGAATCTGACACATATTTGGGAATACATCAGTTTTATATAAGAGCCACTGGAGGATTTAAGATGTTGAAATGACATGGCAAACATGAATATTTAATAATCCCTCAAAAATAATAGAGCAAAAACAATAAGATGAAATAGGATTCTACATACAGAATTAGGATTTTGTTAGTGAAAAATGATAGTGGTCTAGCCTTGACTGGTTGAATAGAGGTTGTTTGATAACTGAGATATTCATAAGATATATGAAAGGTATTTAAGGCCTGGTGTTAGATTGAGTGTAAAGAGTGGTAAAGAAGAATAACGAGTGATACACTAAGGTCTTCAGGCGTGGTGTTAAGTCGGAAAAGGATGATAGGAAACTGCCTATTCCAGTTAATGTCACATAAAAAGTACTCAATGATGTTAATTCCCCTCTGCTTCATCCATTTCTTTTCTACTTTTGCCCAAGGTCTGGGTGAATTAAAAATAATAAAATGAAATGAGAGAGATGTAAAGGGACAATAAGAAATACATGGGAACCAAGGAAGAATCACTTGGCCATGAAGAGAGACTAAAGACAAATATAATTTATAGTAATCATATAATAAACTATTCTGAAGAGAAAATAATAGTAATTACTTGTGTGATCTTTTCTACTACTTATTCCCCGATCTTCTGATTTATTACTTAAACCTTGCCATTTAGGATTTCATCTACAGCTCTTTCCAATTATAGGAGCACAAATAATCTATAAAACATAAATAATAATTTTGCTGTAGTATAGATATGAATTTCATATGCCTGAAAGCATGGTGTGAAGGGATAGGCTATTTAGCTGATGTATTAACATATCAGCTTACCTAGTAATATGGTCTAGCTCTGTGTCCCCACCCAAATCTCATCTTGAATTGTAATTTGAATTGTAATTCCTACATGTTGGGGGCTGACCTCCTGGGAAGTGATTAAATCATGGGGCCAGTTCCCCCATGCTGTTCTTGTGATAGTGAATGAGTTTTCACAAGATCTGATGGTTTTTATAAGGGGTTTTTCCTGCTTCACTCTGCTCTTCTCTCTCCTGCTGTTCTGTGAAGAAGGCTATGTTTGCTTGTGTTTTCACCACGGTTGGAAGTTTCCTGAGGCATACCCAGCCTCACTAAACTTAGGTAACTTAAACCTCTTTCCTTTATAAATTGCCCAGTTTCGAGTATGTCTTCATCAGCAGTGTGAGAACAGAGCAATACAGTAAATTGGTATGGCACAGAGTGTGGCACTGCTTTTAAGATGTCAAAAATATGGAAATGACTTTGGAACTGGGTAACAGGCAGAGGCTGGAACAGTTTGGAGGGCTCAAAAGACAGGAAGATGTGAGAAAGTTTAAAACGTCCTAGAAATTTGTTGAATGGCTTTGATCAAATTGCTGATAGTGTTATGAAGTCCAGGCTGAGATGGTTTCAAATAAAGATGAGGAACTTCTTGGGAACCAAAGCAAAGGTGATTATTGCTATACTTTGGCAAAGAGACTGGCAGCATTTTGCCCCTGCCCTAGAGATCTGTGGAACTTTGAACTTGAGAGAGATGATTTAGCATATCTGGTGGAAGAAATTTCTAAGCAGCAAACGTTCAAGATGAAGTAGAGCATAAAAGTTTGGAAAACTGGAAGCCTGATGATGTGATAGAAAAGAAAAACCCATTTTCTGGGGAGAAATTCAAGCCTGCTGCAGAACCAAGACAATGAGGAAAATGTCTCAAGGGCATGTGAGAGACCTTCAAGGAATACCCTTCCATCACTGGCCCAGGGCCTAGTAGGGAAACATGGTTTTGTGGGCTAGGCCCAGTGCCTCCCTCTTGCTCTGTGCAGTTTCAGGGCTGGGTACCCTATGACTCAGCCATGGCTAAAAGGGGCCAATGTACAGCTCAGGCCTTTGCTTCAGAGGGTGCAAGCCCCAAGCTTTGGTATGTGGGTTGGTACTGCAGGTGCACAGTAGACAAGAATTGAGATTTGACAACCTCCACCTAGATTTCAGAGAATGTACGAAAATGCCTGGATGTCCAGTCAGAAGTCTGCTAAAGGGGCAGAGCCTTCATGGAGAACCTCTACTAGGGCAGTGTGTAAGGAAAATGTGAAGTTGGAGCCCCCACACAGGGTCCCCACTGGGGCACTGCCTAGTGGAGCTGAGAAGAGGACCACCATCCTCTAGACCCCAGAATGGTATATTTGAATACAGCCATGAAAGCAACCAAAAGGAAGGCTGTACTCTGCAAAGACACAGGGGCAGAGTTGCCCAAGGCAATAGAAGCCCAACTCTTGCATCAGTCAGCATGACCTGGATGTGAGACATGGAATCAAAGGAGATACTTTTGGAACTTTATAGTTCAATGACTGCCTTATTAGATTTTGGAATTGCATGAAACCTGTAGTCCCTTTGTTTTGGCCAATTTATCCTATTTTGAGCGGGTGCATTTATCCAATGCCTGTACCCCATTATATCTTTGAAGTAACTAACTTGCTTTTGATTTTACAGACTCATAGGCAGAATGGGCTTGCCTTATCTAAAACAAGACTATGGACTTGGACTTTTGGGTTAATGCTGAAAGGAGTCAAGATTTTGAGGAACTGTTGGAAAGAAATAGTCATGTTTTGAAATGTGAGAAAGTTGAGATTTGGGGAGGGGCAAGAGTGGAAGAATATGGTCTGGTTTGTGTCCCCACCCAAATCTCATCTTGAATTGTAATCCCCACTCACTGGGGGGGAAACCTCATGGGAGGTGATTAGATCATGGGGGTGGTTCTCCCATTCTTTACTCATGATAGTGAGTCAGTTCTCATAGGATCTGATGGTTTCATAAGTGGCTTCTCCCCTTTTTTTCTGTACTTTTGTCTCCTTCCACTATGTGAAGAAGGACACATTTGCACCCCTTCCACAATGATTGTAAGTTTCCTGTGGCCTTCCCAGCCATGCTGAAATGTAAGTCAATTAAACCTCCTTCCTTTATAAATTACCCAGTTTAAGGTATGCCTTTATTAGCAGTATGAGAATGGACTAATACATCTAGCTATGTTGATATTAAATTGAAACATGCACATGTAAAAACTTTCACAGGCCAAGTATGGTGTCTCACATCTGTAATCCCAACACTTTAGGAGTCTGAGTCAGGTGGATTATGAGGCCAACAGATGTAGACCATTCTGGCCAACATGGTGACATGCTATCTCACTAAAACTACAAAAATTAGCTGGGTGTGGTGGCGCATGCCTGTAGTCCCAGCTGCTCAGGAGGCTGAAGCAGGAGAATCTCTTGAACCCAGGAGGTGGAAATTGCAGTGAGCCGAGATCTCCCCACTGCACTCGAGCCTGGTGACACAGAAAGAACCCATCTAAAAAAAAAAAAAAAAAACCTGACACAAAATTATGTCATTTACTTGGGCACATAGTTCAAAAGAAATTGGTTTTCATGACAAATGTATTTCAATGATTCAATATATGGTAGAAACAAAAAATTTGGAGCATACACTGATTTTTCATTGTATTTTATTAAATTTTATTAGACAAATTACAGATTATGGTATATTTGTAAATTTTTAAATTAATTAAGTTATGATAAAATATATGAAATTTGAGAAACTCATAGACTAATACAGTTCCTTAGAAAATATTATCCCCACAGCAGCTGAGCAGAGCCCACAGCAGCTCAGCAAAGCCTCTGCAGGCAGACAGTGGCTAGGCTGCCTCCTTGCTGGGCAGGGCAGCCCTGATAAACAGGCAGCAGCACAATGGAAACTCATAAATAAAGCCCTAACTACCCAGGACAGCAACTGGGGAAAAAAATGGGGAGGTTTATAAGTTCTGCTGCAGCAGACTTAAACATACCTGCCCAACAGCTCTAAATGAACAATGGAGAGCACAGCTCAGCACTTGAGCTCCTATAAAGGGCAGACTGTCTCCTCAAGCAGCTACCGGACCCCCATATATCCTAAGAGTCACTTCATAAAGGAGAGATCAGACTGACCTTTGGTGGGTATCCTTCTGGGACAAAGATAGCAGAAGAAGAAACTGGCAGCAACCCTTGCTCTCCTGCAGCCGCTGCAGGTGATCCCTAGGCAAGCAGGGCCTGGAGTGGACCTCAGCAGTCCTACAGCAGAGGGGCCAGACTGTTAGAAGGAAAACTAAGAAACAGCAGGAAATAACGTCATCATCAACAAACTGGATGTCCACTCAGAGACCCAATCTGAAAGTCAACAACTACAAAGACAACAAGTGGATAAATCCACAAAGATGGGAAGAAACTAGTGCAAAAAGGATGAAAACGCCCAAAACCAGAAAAGCTCTCCTCCTACAAGGGATCACAACTCCTCACCAGCAAGGGAACAAGGCTGAATGGAGAATGAGTGTGAAGAATTGACAGAATCAGGCTTCAGAAGGTGGCTAATAAGAAGCTTCTGTGAGCTAAAAGAACATGTTCTAACCCAATGCAAAGAAACTAAGAACCTTGAAAAAAGATTTGATGAAGTGCTAACAAGAATAGACAACTTAGAGAGGAATATAAGTGAATTGATGGAGCTGAAAAACACAACACGAGAACTTCGCGAAGCATGCACAAGTTTCAACAGCCAAATTGACCAAGCGGAAGAAAGGATATCAGAGGTCGAAGATCAACTCAATGAAATAAAACGAGAAGGCAAGATTAGAGAAAAAAGGGTAAAAAGGAATGAACAAAGTCTCCAAGAAATATAGGACTGTGTGAAAAGACCTAATCTACGTTTGATAGGTGTACCTGAATGTGACGGAGAGAATGAATCCAAGCTGGAAAATACTCTTCAGGATATCAACCAGGAAAACTTCACCAGCCTAGCAAGGCAGGCCATTATTCAATTCCATGAAACACAGAGAATCTCACAAAGACATTCCTCAAGAAGAGCAACCCCAAGGCACATAATTGTCAGATTCACCAGGGTTGAAATGAAGGAGAAAATGGTAAGGGCAGCAAGAGAGAAAGGTAGGGTTACCCACAAAGGGAAGCCCATCAGACTCACAGCAGATCTCTCAGCAGGAACCATACAAGCCAGAAGAGAGCGGGTCCCAATATTCAACGTCCTTAAAGAAAAGAACTTTCAACCCAGAAGTTCATATCCAGCCAAACTAAGCTTCATAAGTGAAGGAAAAATAAAATCCTTTGTGAAAAAGCAAGTACTCAGAGATTTCATCACCACCAGGCCTGCTTTACAAGAGCTCCTGAAAGAGGCACTAAACATAGAAAGGAACAACCAGTACCAGCTACTCCAAAAACATACCAAATCATAAAGAGCATCAACACAATGAAGAAACTGCATCAACTAATGGGCAATACTGCCAGCTATCATCAAAATGGCAGGATCAAATTCACATATAACAATATTAACCCCAAATGTAAATGGGCTAAATGCCCCAATCAAAGGACACAGACTGGCAAACTGGATAAAAAGCCAAAACCCATCGGTGTGCTGTATTCAGGAAAGCCATCTCACATGCAAGGATACACAAAGGCTCAAAATAAAGGTATGGAGGAAGATTTACCAAGCAAATGGGGAGCACAAAAAAGCAGGAGTTGCAATTCTCATCTCTGATAAAATAGACTTTAAACCAACAAAGATCAAAAGAGACAAAGAAGGACATTACATAATGGTAAAAGGTTCAATGCAACAAGAAGAACTAATGATCCTAAATATATACGCACCCAATACAGGAGCACCCAGATACATAAGGCAAGTTCTTAATGACTTACAAAGAGACTTAGACTCCCATACAATTATAGTGGGAGACTTTAACACCCCATTGTCAATATTAGACAGATCAACCAGACAGAAAATTAACAAGGATATCCAGGACTTGAACTCAGACCTGCACCAAGCAAACCTAATAGACATTTACAGAACTTTCTACCCCAAATCCACAGAATATACATTCTTCTCAGCACCACATCACACCTACTCTAAAATTGACTACATAATTGGAAGTAAATCACTCCTCAGCAAATGCAAAAGAATGGAAATCATAACAAACAGTCTCTCAGACCACAGTGCAATCAAATTAGAACTCAGAATGCAGAAGCTAACTCAGAACCGCACAGCTTCATGGAAACTAAATAACTGGCTCTTGAATGTTGACTGGATAAACAGTGAAATGAAGGCAGAAATAAAGATGTTCTTCAAAACCAACGAGAATGAAGACACAACATACCTGAATCTCTGGAACACATTTAAAGCAGTCTCTAGAGGAAAATATATAGCAATAAATGCCCACATGAGAAGCAAGGAGAGATCTAAAATTGACACCCTATCATCAAAACTGAAAGAGCTAGAGGAGCAAGACCAAAAAACCTCAAAGTCTAGCAGAAGACAAGAAATAGCTAAGATCAGAGCAGAACTGAAGGAGATAGAGACACAAAAAACCCTTCAAAAAATCAATAAATCCAGGAGCTGGTTTTTCGAAAAGATCAACAAAATAGACAGACCACTAGCCAGATTAATAAAAAAGAGAGAATAACCAAATCGATGCAATAAAAAATGATAAAGGGGACATCACCACAGATTCCACAGAAATTCAAACCATCATCAGAGATTATTACAAACAACTCTATGCACATAAACTAGTAAACCTGGAAGAAATGGATAAATTCCTGGACACTAGCCTCCTCCCAAGCCTAAACCAGGAAGAAGTCAAAACCTTGAATAGACCAATAACAAGGTCTGAAGTTGAGGCAGCAATTAAGAGCCTACCACCCAAAAAAGCCCTGGTCTAGATGGGTTCACAGCCGAATTCTACCAGACATACAGGGTGGAGCTGGTACCATTCCTTCTGAAACTATTCCAAACAATCCAAAAAGGATTGTGAGAAAAGAAGCTGAGAGCTGAGATTGCCTGCAGGTTTCCAGCTGACCCACTCCCTGGGTGGGGGGACTAAGTCTGGGATGGGTACTCTTCTCATGGGCAAAATTCAGGAGGAGTACCCAGACAGGATCATAAACACATTCAGCGTCCTGCCCTCGCCCAAGGTGTCAGACACCGTGGTGGAGCCCTGCAATGCCACCCTCTGCATCCACCAGCTCATAGAAAATGCAGACGAGACGTTCTGCATTGATAATGAAGCACTCTATCTGTTCCAGGACCTTAAAACTGAACACACCCACCTACAGTGACCTGAATCACCTGGTGTCTGCTACCATGAGTGGGGTCACCATGTGCCTGCGCTTCCTGGGCCAGCTGAATGCTAGCCTGCAGAAGCTGGCCGTGAACATGGTTCCATTTCCCCAGCTGCACTTCATGCCCAGGTTTGCCCTGCTGACCAGCCGGGGCAGCCAGCAATACCCGGCCCTGACCTGGCTGAGCTCACTCAGCAACTCTTCGATGCTAAGAATGTGATGGCAGCCTGTGACCCCTGTCATGGCCACTACCTAATCGTGGCTGCCATTTTCAGGGGTCGCATGTCTACAAGGGAAGTGGATGAGAAAATGTTCAACATTTAGAATAAGTACAGCAGCTACTTTGCTGAACGGCTCCCTCACAACGTGAAAACAGCCGTCTGTGACATCCCACCCTGGGGGCTAAAAATGTTGGCCACCTTCATTGGTAACAACACAGCCATCCAAGAGCTCTTCAAACGCATCTCTGAACAGTTTACAGCTATGTTCAGGCGCAAGGTCTTCCTGCACTGGTACACGGGCGAGGGCATGGATGAGATGGAGTTCACCGAGGCCGAGAGCAACCTTAATGACCTGGTGTCAGAATACCAGCAATACCAAGTGCCACAGCTGAGGAGGAGGAGTTTGAGGAGTGTGCTGAGGAGGAGGTAGCCTAGAAGCTTCCTTTTCTAGGTAAAGGGGGAAGCAGTATGGATTCTTTAGTGTGTCCTGATAGTGCCACTATGCACTTCTTTGAGTCTTTACATCTCCTCCTGCTGCATTTTAAAGCATTTTCATAGTAAGTAGTTTGGCCTAATAAACATTTTTATTGTAAAAAAAAAGAAAAAAAGAAAATATTATCCTTCACAAATTGAACTAAATCTGAATGTGCTGATGGATATACATAGGGTATTGGTTTTCCCAAGTTCCTTTCTGAAAACTTTTGTATAAAGCAAAATAAAACTAGTTGAAACTGTTCAGAACACTGAAATATGTGTTAAAGCAAAGATTTATTTCACTGGATATATTTTAAGATAATTTAAGTGTAATTATTTAAAATGAAATGCTTACAGGTTTATAGATGACTATTGAACCTTGTTCACAGTAGTCATGGTTGGAAAAATACCTGTTAGGTTATCATGTTCATCCTTCTGCTTGGGCAGGCTATACCTCAAATCCAAGAGAGAGGCGTTAGCACTTCATACTGCCAAGAAAGCATAATATCTTACAGGGTGCCTAAGAGAAAGCATGGTGGAGCCAAATCAATATAGTGTTTGACTTCTATCCAATAATCACCCCCACACACCCCAAATAAATGTGCTTCTGTCATTCCAGCTACATGATCTTGGCAACCATATTCTGTTCTAGTTGGAACATTTGCAAAATTATATCAAGAAAACTATCCAAAAAGAATGTATTGCAGTGCTATTTAAGGACAGAAAAGTGGAAGAAAATATCTTACACTTAAAAGAAATTAGGACAAATGTGTTCCTGCTATAATATAATGGAAGTATAAAAAGTGCTAAATCACTAACGAAACATATTTCTGAAAAAGATGAACTGCCTCTTCTATTTACTAGTAGAACACCAAACACTGAAACTTATGCAAGTGGGAGCATAATAAATCCTTCTCCATGAAGATGAGCAGTAGGAGATGAGAGGCTTTAAGGCAATGTTGTAAATATCAGTACAGGCTGTTTAATATTCAAAGACTTTCCCAAGCACAAGGATTTATTAACCCATAGCTTATCACTACTTGGTTGTGTACAAGGATGTCTATTAAGTCTTTAGGATCCCTGCATTTGCACATCTCTGTTCATGCACTTCCGTTTTCCTTTACTAATTATTTTTTTCATCATAGTTCCTAAAGGGAGATAGAATGGCACTACGTAGAATCTTGTCCACCATTGTGTTTTGTTTGGGATTCACAAATGTTTTTGTTTTTTACAATTAATTAGTTGTCAGTATTGAAAAGTCATACTAATATCCAGTTTGACATTTTCTTGATAAATTTTATCATTGAAAAAAATGGTAACAACTAATTAAAGGCATTTGTTCTAGAGTCCACTGCAGTCTCCATCACTTGCTTTGTATCCTGACTCTGAATCATGGTGTCAGCGGCCATATATAATCAGCATATGCTGTTGCTTATTTTTTGACATCTAAACTGTTTTATTAATATATGTTACCTTACTGGCCCCAGAAGAAACTTGAGTTCGAAAATTTTATCTCTAAGTTTGAATTCCTTCATGATTCTATTTGGAAAACTTTTCGCTTTTCATTCCATGTCATCTCTCTAGGTGAGACCAAGGACTTCCAGGTCTTCATGAAATCTGATTATTTTTCCTCTTTTAATGTGACAGTTCTTTCTTTCATGAGTGCTTAATGTTTGGTGCAACCAAATACCTGGGTGACCAACCCAGAATGTTAGAACAATTTATGGATTTTACCTCTTTCCCAACTTGTGCATACACAATCCACGAAAGCCTTATAATTAAACATTCAAATGCCTTCAAAATGGTTTTACTTGTTTCTGTTTTCATTCTCTCCAATTTATTTCAAGCCACTATCATATAATGATTATGCTAATATTTGGTGTCATTTGAATAACAAAACAAGCTTTAAATGGGTATTCTCACCTCAAGCTGTGTTTTTCTTCAATCACAACTCAACACTAGTGGAAGCGATCTTCCAAATACACAAATCTGCTCCTGTAAATGCTCTGTGCAAAGCACTGCAAAATTTTTTTTAATTTTATTAGAATAAAAGAAAGACTATGACGTCTTATCCAGCCCCAGAGGAACTGGACATGGCTGATTTCTCCTGGCATTTCTGTTCTCGCCTTAGCACCCCATACTCAAGAAATTACAACCTCATTTAAATTTATCCATGCACTAAACTTTTTAAGCTGTGTGCATTGACTCCTAATATTCCCACTGTTTGGACTCCTGTCCTCCTGCCTACTTCTCATTCTGGTATAATAATAATTTTTTTTTTTTTTTTTATATTTTTTTATATTTTAATTTTTTAATATTTTTTTTTATTATTATTATTATTATTATTATACCAGAATGAGAAGTAGGCAGGAGGACAGGAGTCCAAACAGTGGGAATATTAGGAGTAAATGCACTCAGCTTAAAAAGTTTAGTGCATGGATAAATTTAAATGAGGTTGTAATTTCTTAATTAACCCCCATCTCAATAATGATAATTGATGGGGGTCTCCCTCTGTCACCCACGCTGTAGCGCAGTGATGCAATCTCTGCTTACTGCAGACTTCACCTCTGGGTTCAAGCAATTCTCCCACCTCAGCCTCCCGAGTAGCTGGGATTACAGGGATGTGCCACCACGCCTGGGTACTTTTCCCAATTTAATAGAGATAGGGTTTCACCATGTTGGCCGGACTGGTCTCAAACTCCTGACCTCAGGTAATCTGCCCACCTAGGGCTCCCAAAGTGTTGGAATTACAGGTGTGAGCCACTGTGACAAGCCTCGTCTTATTTATTTATGGAGGTCTTCATTGATTCTTCTAGAGTAAGTTATAAGCCATTGTGTCTCCTGGGCCACATCCTGGGATCCATACTTCTTTGATGTAGCACTTTTATATTTGTATTCTATTATCTGTAATTTTTATCAGACTACATGTATTTGGAAGGTAAGAATAAGGTTTGTTTTATTACTATTTATTATTAGTCACTGCCTGACACATATTAGTCATTCAGTGAATATTTATTGTATAAAAGAGGGTATGTGTACGAAGATGTTTATGCATTTCAGCTATTATAAGGTCTCCGATAAAGCAATAGGTCTTTATTCTTCTTAAGCTTTGGTGTTTGAAAAAATGAGTTCTAATTATTTTCATTCTATAGCCAGAGTTCTCATTAAAAAGCATATTAATGCTCTTTTAAGTGATCAAGACAAAATTACTACATTTTTATATTTACAGAAAGATCTAGGAATTTTAATGAAAGAATAATAAAAAATAATATGACAATAGCATGACACTGGAAATTATTTGATTTATTGCTTTCAATTTTTAGTCAACTTCAGCAATTTACTGCTTATATTTTAATTTACTTCTTTTCCACAAGTCAGCTTAGTTTGTTAGATTGTCTGCTGATATGTCCAAAAAAAAAAAAACAATATTAGGCTGAGAAATATAGACCAAACTTTTTAGCTGAATGAGAACATTTAAACAACAATAATGTAACAATGCACCTGTTGAAATCACAGAACCTGGGAAGCATTACAAAAGAGATAAATATTTTAACCGTTACTAAAATGTGTTGCAATTAAAGCCATAATGGTTGCTAAGAACACTGAAGAAGCATGAAACAATCAGCAATTGGGATCAACAATTGATATCAGAAGTCCACAAGCATTAAGTAACATTCAGAGTCTTATTTGGATTGCTAGTAGTCAATGGATGGTAAGGAAGCCAAAGAGTTTGAGAACTACTCCATGAGATAAGGAAGATGGAAAAACAGCCATGTGTCTGAGAGACTACAAAATTTAAGCATATGTTGCACATAGGTGCAGAAAAATTAGGACACCTTTGAAGCATGGTAAGGTGTAAAAGTCATGATAATATTCAGTGTTACGAAAATAATACCCTCATACTATATCATTGAGTGGTTAAAAACCTTCAATTTCACGAAACTGTAAAAATATCCATACCCTAGATTCACAGTTTAGAATTTAGAACTTTTTTTTGCTTTAGGAATGTTTTTGTTTTAGGAATGTTTATTTCTGTCCTCTACAATGGCAGAACAGACCAAAACAAGTCAATAAGGGAACGAACAAAAGTCACAACTTAATTCCTAACATTAGGGATACATTGAGTTTACTAATAATGGACACATGGAGGGACAAATAAATAAATGAATAGATAGAAGAAACCAGCTACAAAAAAAAAAACCTGAAAGTTTATACTCCAAGTATTAATATGGTTATTTCTGAGTGGTAGATGTTTGTAAGATTTTAATTAACTGTTTTTTTCAAAGCCAGAAATACCATTCAACCAAGCAAACCAAAAGGAATATAAATCATTCTGTTATAAAGACACATGCATGTGTATGTTCATTGCATCACTATTCACAATAACAAAGACGTGGGCTCAACCTAAATGCCTCTCAATGACAGACTGGAGAAAGAAAATGTGGTACATATACATCATGGAATACCCTGTAGCCATAAAAAAGAATGAGATAATGTCCTTTGCAGGGACAAGGATGGACCTGGAGGCAATTATTCTTAGCAAACTAATGCAGGAACAGAAAACCAAATACCACATGTTCTCACTTATAAGTGGGAGCTAAACAATGAGGACACACAGATACACAGAGAAGAACAACACATCCTGGGATCCATAGGAGGGTATATTCTGTAAGGAAGGAGAGGATCAGGAAAAATAACTAATGAGTAACAGGCTTAAAAACTGTGTGATGAAACAATCTGTACAACAAACCCCCGCAGCACAAGTTTACCTATATAACAAATCTGCACATGTAACCCTTGAACTTAAAATATGTTAAAATATATATTTTAAATATTTCAATTTTTCACTCCAACTTATACTGATAGTTCCCAAAATGGCAAAGCAATAACAATGTTTTAAAAA